>NW_007731764.1:96301-97536 GCF_000696425.1 Galeopterus variegatus | reverse complement strand
ATGGTGGGATCACAGCCCCACAGGCACATGCTACTGATACCACATATAGGTAAATTATGGGACTTTTTATTGCCATTCTAAAGATATGTTTTCATGTGAAGAAATGGAAAATATATTAAAAACACTGAATATTGTCTAGTATCTAAAAAGATTTCTTTTTTGTTATTAAGATTTCTCTTTTGTCACCAGTTAGGCATATAGTGTTCTGTGGAGTCTTCAGAAAGTTGAGTTGCCTTCTGGAAATCTCTCTTGACCCAAAGAAATGACTTGAAAAGATGGTGTACCTCCAGAGTACTTGCCAGCAGAATGAGGGGGATTTTAAAATGTTCCAGTCAAACCTTTACAGAGTTCCTGGAGCATGTTTACCTAAGGCGTGTGTGTTTGATGGAGCTGATAATCTAGTTGGCATCATAACAATGACATTCACAATCCAATTATATTGTAATCCAAGGTAAGGATACTAGCACCAGGGAGTTTGGGGGCTTTTGAGCAAAGGAGTGACATATTGATGACAGTATTTAAGAAAAATTAGTTTGTCAGGAGCAAGATTAGAAAAGGAACAGAGATTTACCCAGGAGTACGTGCGCTATCTGCCCAGGGAAGTTTCTTCCCAGAGTGNTAGGAATAAGGCAATGAGCTTAGGTCCACAAAGGTGACTGGGAACTTTGCAGAAAGCCGACGCTCATGGGAATCTTCACTAAACTGAGGTTTGCAAAGGATTATTACTTTTATTGAGCCATATTGAAAAGGTGGCTAAATGCCTAAAAAGAAATTAAGGTTCCCAACTGAATGGGCTCTAAGAAAGAAAGGATTTAATAGGTGGTGTGTCACTGGGAAACCAATCCTATTTATGGTGATCCTTGAGATTGTCCTGGGATGAATGGGTTTATTCTGTAGTCAAAAGGGTCACTGTTTAGGGTTTCGATTCCAGGAGGAGTCCCTTAAACCAGGTCAGGGGGATGGGGTTCTTGCAGGACATGGCCTTGGGGGAGACTTGGCTGTCCCATGAGGAACACAAGGGATATAGGCTCAGAGGTCTGTCTTGGTTAGATAATTCCAAGCAATGGGATCATTTCAGCCAGACCTGAGCTGTCAAAATTAGTGAGATCAGGCCAGCTGGATTCCTTAGCTTTGCTTTTTTATGATTTGGCCAAAACCTAGGAAATATAGAGTTTGCTTGGCATTAATCAACCACTTAGCTTTAAAAACAAAGAAGCAAACTTTATTTTTTTTTT
>NW_007731764.1:83026-95338 GCF_000696425.1 Galeopterus variegatus | reverse complement strand
ATGACATTCACAATCCAATTATATTGTAATCCAAGGTAAGGATACTAGCACCAGGGAGTTTTTGGGCTTTTGAGCAAAGGAGTGAAATATTGATGACAGTATTTAAGAAAAATTAGTTTGTCAGGAGCAAGATTAGAAAAGGAACAGAGATTTACCCAGGAGTACGTGCGCTATCTGCCCAGGGAAGTTTCTTCCCAGAGTGCAGGCCCTCCCCTTGGTGGCATCTGTCTGGTCCTGCACACACTCCCACAGAGCTGGAAGCCTGTTGGGTGTGTGTAACTGTGAATTCCTGTCAGGAGCAACAATCCTGGCACGTTCACCAATACCTCTCAGGGGCAAGGTATCCAGTGAGTACTTACCAAATGAATATTCCTGGCCCAGGGGATGCAGACTTCCATCAGAGGAGTTTCCTTGAAACTGGAGTGGAGGTATGGTCCGTGCTTGCTGCTCAGAGCGTGGTATGGACTAGCACTAGCAGCAGCAGCTGGGAGCTTGTTAGACATGCAGATTCTCACCCAGAGCTACTCAGACAGGATCTGCATTTTAACAAGGTACCCAGGTGAAATATGCACCTCAGGTTTGAGGAGTGCTGGTCTAGCACAGTGCTGCCTGAACAGTGACGAGAAGGTCCATACCTTATTCAGATTGCCCGTCATCTCTGGGCCCCACAGCTGTTCAGTCTCTTGTACACTCCTTTGAGTGTGTGCCAAGCACAGCAGATGTGCAGCAGGGGCTGAAGTGAACCCAAACTCTGCTCATCAGAAAGCAGCCCCAGTGAGGAGAGCTGAAGGGCTTGCTTTCTCAGAAGAGAATGGACGTGAACCACAGACATACAGAAAATTCAGTTGGAATTGAGACTACAACAGAAAGAGACATCAGCTCATAGTGCTTTACTTTGGACCTCTTGTACTTGGCACAGGAAATGAAAGCTTCCGTGAACATGGCCACCGGGCTCTGCTCATCTGGCTGCACGGGGCCCTGATGACACAGGCTGATCCGGCCAAGCACCTGTATGAAGAGCTGGTGCGCACAGGTTTCCCAGAATTGGCTGGTGAGTTACAGTTTTTGACAGATAGAAACTTCTTCTCCCTTAAAATGGTAAGTGGCCATTGACAGAAATCCCACCCTGAACAGCAGCAGTCCCAGCTTGATGCTAGCTGAGGCTCATAGAAATCTGGAGCTAGGGACAGGGCTTTAAGAGGCCAGCAGCTTCCTCTTTGGTGAGGGACGTAATCAATACTGGTTCTGATTTAGCCCAGTGGTTCTCAGTGTCATCTCCCTATCGGGCATTTGAAAAGTGTGGGAGTGTTTTTGTTATGTGTATATGTGGGCAGGGGGAGATGGGGTGGGCCAGGAGTGCTAAACCATCTTGTAAGGTTATGGGACTGTTCTCCACAACTAAGAATTGTCTTGCTCAAAATGCCGTTTTGCCGGTGCTGGAAAACTCTGCAAGCTACTATATTTGACAATGTTATCTCTAGGTTGAGAGAAAGAGCAGACAGGTTATTACATTGCCAGCTGATGTTATTGTTAAAAACCACTGTGCCAAAATCACTGACCATATTGCCAGGAACCATCTTGTAAGGTTATGGGACTGTTCTCCACAACTAAGAATTGTCTTGCTCAAAATGCCGCTTTGCCGGTGCTAGAAAACTCTGCAAGCTACTATATTTGACAATGTTATCTCTAGGTTGAGAGAAAGAGCAGACAGGCTATTACATTGCCAGCTGATGTTATTGTTAAAAACCACTGTGCCAAAATTACTGACCATATTGCCAGGGAAGATGCTGTGAAAACTTATCACTACATTAGGGGGCATTATAACTCTCATGCAATAACAACCATTCAAGCAAAACATAGGGACATCTGCCATTATTTTCACTGAAGCAGTTTTACCTGGAGCTGAGAACATAAATGAGTGAATCAGATCACTGACCCAGTATTGTTTCAAGCAGTGGTAGGCACAAGGAATAGTGCACGGTTGCTGCCTACCTTCCATGACATGTCCTCATAACATAGGGGTCTTCCCTTCAACTTTAAATTTATTCTTTCCCGTGAAAGAGTATGTATAAGAACTCTTAGGAAAGACTGAGATACAGTCCTCTGAGGTGCTGAAGGGCATGTGCTCTGAACTAAGGCTGTGTGGGCTCACCCTTGAACTCCACCACTGACTGGCTGGGTGAGCTCGAGCAAGTTCTGGGACCTCACTGTGCCAGTGCTCTCACTTAACCAGGGAAGAAAATGAAGATGTCTACTTCAAAGGCTGTTGTGGGGTTAATTGAGTAATAGTGCCTGGCGCATAATAAGTGCTTAAAAAAATGTTAGCTATTAACAATGTTATCCTATTTTTTCCAGGAAAAATTCGTCAATTCAAAAGCAAAACCGACTCAAGCTCTAAGAAATGTGAAGTTTCATAAATGCTTAAAGAAACTGTATTTGAATGATTTTTCTCCCTGCATTCAGTTCTTTTCAATTCAATTCTTTTAATGCCATAAATATCTTCTAGCAGTAATAATGATTTTCCTTTCAACTTTGAAGATGGTGGTGACAGGATTCTCTAGCACTGTAAAGAGAGTAATACTATTATGCTTTCCAACCACTGAAAAGTCAAATGTTCTTTTTGGTTTTTGCTTAAAGCAAGTTGTGTATGGTTTTCCCATTTCTGTCATTTGATGCAACACATGTAACAGCATAATCTAGGAGGGTTTTGTATATCATGTTTTTAAAAAAACTGATGGTGGGAGCAGTATCACGGTATATGGAAAAACCAAGGGTTTTAGAATACATAGATAAGGTTTTGAAATTGGTTTTGCTATGTTGTAGCTGTGAGCCTTTGGGCATGTTAATATTATGTAAGTTCTTAGATCTTTAGTTTCCTTTGCTATAAAATGGGGAATGTCTACCCACTCCGTAGTGTGGGAGCGAAGATGAAGGGAGAAGGGCTCTGAAATGCCTAACCTCACACCTATAGTATGGATATCATAAACTGTTAGTTATTTCTCTTCAGTTAGAGAAACTGGGTTTGGAAATTTAGTAACTATTGGCTTTAAATCACACATGTGTGTAACATATTACTTAGAAAACACCAGAAGTATATACACCGATATATTTTTTATCTCTTAGTGATGTGATTACAGGTGATTTTTATTTTCTTTGTACTTTTTGATACATTCTATTCCCCCCCCCATAATGGACATGCATTATTTTTGTAATCTGAGAGTTACAAAATAAATGTGAAGTATCAATTTGTATCAATTTATGTGCACCTATTAATTATAATTTAAGGCTCTCTATTCTCAATTTCTGATTCTAAATCTACGAGGCCTGTAATAAAACTACGAGCAATTTCAGACCAGTTATTCTATCATGAATTTATAGTTTTATATCTCTGTTTCATACTGACTGTAAATGGTCCATTAATGTTATGAATGTTTAAAACAGATAATATATTGACATGATTCCAAAAAGATTTTTAAAAAGAAGGTATTGAGAAAAGGTATTAAAAAGTCTTGTCCCAGCTGTTCTTCAAAATGGCCAATTTCCACTGACCTCACTACTGCCCCCCCCCCCAACCTGGGTAACCTCTTCATGCAAAAATAAATATGAATACATACTCTTACTGTATGAAGTGTTTTAATTGAATTTATGTTAACTTAAGACAACACTAATTACTTTGTGCTTTAGACTACAACACATCTAGAGCTTTTATAAAGCTTAAGTGTTTACAATATTCTTAATTACGACATTCATAATATTCACTTTTAGTTTGTCCATATGGTTTTGGATTGGATACTGAATCCCATTCCTAGATGTAGTCTAGGTTCCTCAAAAAATAGAGCAGAAGAGCAAAGTTTATGTGCAACAACTTTTTTTCAGGAGTGTTAAATCAAGGGAGGAAAAGGAGAAGGAGCAGAGGGAATTACCAAATTGGCCACCACTTAGGATCAAGCATAACAATTATTTGATCTCGAGGGTCCTCTCTTCCAGAGGCAGGATGGACTAATGCATCTCAGGACAACGCATGGAGAAAGGAGGAAGAACTGATCTGTTTACCACAATGTGTTAATTCTAGATTGCATGAGTGGGCTTTAAGTGGAGCCCACAGTCTCTTGTGACTTGCCTGGAAACGGGGGGTAAACAGGGAAGCCTGAGGGGGTGCATGCCCAGAAAAGGGTATAAGATGAGGCCCCATTGGTCTGTATTCACAAAATGCTTGTTGAAGTTTCATATAGGGAGCTATTTGCCACAATGGTAGCTAGGCCAGAAACCAGAACAAATGTTGCATAAATATTTAATACTCTTTTTAAGAAATAGCCTGATACTTCTGTAATTCAGAAAAGCCTTAGTGTGCCCTGTTAGAAAATGGGATTATATTTGCCTATGTCACATTTATTTTCTGATGTTCTGTTAACAATGTGAGGCAGCAAGAAAAATTATTTCCTATAATAAAGTTAGAACATATAACTAGATCATGTTCACATTGGAAGAGGCTTCAGATTAAGTCCATCCATTTCTGTTAAAGATATGGAAATTGAAGCCCTACACAGATTCTTCAGAACCTGCTCATTTTTATGTACCCCATAAGTACTTTGTGAAATAGGGAGGGTGGGTAGATTTTACTCTTGTTTCACAGATGAGGATCCTGAGATTCATTAAGTGTATGGCCCAAGATAACAGCCAGCAATAAAACCATTAGAAGCCAGGTGTCATTCTCCTAAATCGATTCTACTCAGATAATTTCTTCATATTGGCCAGCCACTGGAAAATTTCTGCCTGAGCCTGGAAGGTTTGCTGAGTTGCCCAGGGCTACACCATCACAGGGCAATGTTGGGATGTTCAGAGAGAAGAACCATGTGTCCAGAGAGAACATCAGAAACAGGATCACTCTAATAAGAAATTTCTTTCTGATGTTTCTGTTACTTTGTTTTTGTGCTAGTATTAAAATTTTTTTCCTTTTCAGCATTAAAAATGATTCATAAGTATTGCAATTTCCCTCTACTTTCAATTGTTAGTGTCCTGGAAAAATGAAGACTGGTACACTAAAGCCACAAAAAACTTTGTGATAGAAACATCATTATTACTCTTGGTCTTTATCTTTTTAATTTAAAAGTATTTTAATGAAGTTCCCTCTCAAAGTTTTGTGTAAATTATGGCTCTGTACATCGGAAATGATTTAGTCTTTTAGAAATAATATAGAGAAAACAGGATTTATATACAAGGGATCTTCAAAAAGTCCATGAAAGTATTAGAATGATCTTTTAATTAGCTTTTTCCATGAACTTTTTGAAGTACCCTCCTACTTTGATGATGTAATTAGTGACAGGCTGAACATATTAACAAAATAAAATCCAGTTTCTTTTTTAATTTAAAAAAAATTTACTTAATTGCTTAAATAAAAAATAACATTAAAATAATTTCTACATATAGTTACAAAGGATGGTACAGCTCGAAAAAGTCTCTTGTCATTCTGAAACGATGAACATGATACATCCATGATGTTCTAAGAATATGGAAAAGTTAAACACTAAAGACTTTTTACCCATGGTAAAACCAGTGGAATTAAAAGACCTCACTATGAACATATTCACTTTAGTCAACCACTTTTATGGAATGAACGCTTGAGAGAGACTGGGGGTGAGCTGATCTGGTTCCAAGTGATCTGGAAGCTGAGGTACTTTCAGGATGAATGGTCCGGGGATATTTTGCTGCAGCTGCCTGAGGAATAGTTTGCTGAAAAGATAAAAATCTGCTTTAATAATCCCACAAGATTACATATACTAAGTATCATTCCATCATCTATAATTTAGCCCCACAAACATGTAAGTATCCAGTAGATAGAAGCTATGAGTTGGGTGAAGTAGTCACTAAAACAAGCAAGATGAGGCCCTTCTCCATAAGGAACCTGTACGCAGTTTGATGTGTTCAACACCCACAAGTTAATATCAGAGCTATAATATAAATATCCAGAGGATGATAAGAATTATGGGAGTCATTCCTCAAAATGGACTCAAGTGGCATCTTATAATGTTTTCAGAGGCTAAGTGCAGAAAGGAACTTTGTAGTGTTTGGCACAGAGGTCAGCCCCAAGCCATGCCCTCATTCTATCCAGCTTCCTTCCACCTGACTGTTAATACTGGAGGCTAATCCCAGGGGACATGGGCAAGCCCTGAGGATCCATTCTGAGCCTTGTTTCAAACCAGAGTAAAGCAGAGCCCTCACACTTCACCTGGTTTACCTGGGAGCTGACTAAATCTTTTATGTACACTACCTCAGAGCTCAGGGGCACATCTTGGACATGAACACTGAAGCATGAAAGTCAGGGCACATGTGACTCAGTCCACACATGTAATATGTGTAAGTACATATTATGTACACAAGTACACATTACATGTATACATATAAACAATACGTATAATATGTATAAGCACAGGCTTTCTTCTATTATACCTGATACAGCTTCTTAGTAGCAGCAGGGGAACTTGTTCTCAAGGTAAGTTCTCAGTCCATGTCACTGACTAGTACATATAGATTTCTATTAGGGTCTTCCACTCAGAAAAGTCATCTTTGAAATACTTGAAGTAAAACTGTATATATTTGGTCAAAACATTCACTATATATTTCAAAAACTCTCAGATGCAGTTTTTGCTTTAAAAAAATGAATGGAACCTCTTAAAAACAAAAGGTCCCCATGTCAGGGGACCTTTAAAAATAGAACTCCTCTTTAAAGAAATGGAAAAATAACCTTTCTTAAAGTGTCTTATATAAATGTGTCTTTGTACATAAATAACTGGATAACCATTACAAATGGGAGATAGTCTTCCAACTGGTACGAAATTTTAGTTGCCAATCACTTAGTCTGACCCTATCAAAAAATTTCTCCTTGGGGAGGATGGACAAGAGGAACTGTAGAAATAAAGTTGCCACTGGTATTATGATATATGAAATGTGGCAGAGAATGAAGGAGCAGAAGCAACAAGCAATTATCCAGTAGATGGGACTCAGGGGCCACAAATCTGATCCTTGGTTTATTAGCAGTAGCCATTTCTGGTAGTTCTAGATCTAGATTCCCAAGATAAAATGAAATGTAGTACAGAGGACTGCCATCGTGTCTGTCACAATTCAAATTAGATAATAATGGAAGTAGTTCATGGTTATCTAATTCATATCCAGTTACTGGGGAAGTCCTGCACATACTGAAAAAGTGGAGGGCAGTTTGGGAGATAAATATCAGAAACAGGGTTTGTACGTTTTTAGTTCTTTTTCTTCTGTAAAATATGGATTCCTATCATTATTACAAAAAAATTATTTCTAATAAATTAGACATAAACATGCACTCTTTTTGTGCCTTCTTTATCTCACAAATGGACAGTCTCTCCTATCTCTTTATACACATTGTGTGCTGATAAAAATAGAAATGGGTACATTTCTTCTCATAACTAATCTTCCATATTAAAAAATATAGAGAGAAGTTATCTATGGACTTTCAGAGTCCTCCAATTTATGAAACCTAACATAATCCTGAAATAAATCCTTCACTGTCTCCATGTCTCTATCTGGGCTTGCTGCTTCCATGTAGTCTTCCATTTCACTGAGGTCATACTTTACCTGAAGTTCAAGTTAAATAATCAATCCAGCTTTTCTTGATTTAATCATCTACTAACCAGCTAGTGCCCAGGAAAAAAAGGATTTTAAATCATTCCATATACCTTTTTTGTTGATACTTTGAACATGTTAAGTAGACAGGATTTATATAGAGGACATTCTCTTTTAAAATCAATCCTTGCTTCTCTTTACGGATATGTTCTTATAACTCATTTAAAAATTATACTTTTTGAGCTAATTGTTGGATAACATGCCATTGTAAGAAATAATGCAGAGATCTCCCATGTATCATTTTCTAGTAACTTTTAACTTAAATTTGCTTATGGTTTTACTATTTACAAAGTGCCTTTTACATCTCATTTAATTTTCACGTTATCTCATTTCATCCTGAATCCTGACAATAATCCTAGGAGCTAAGTATTAGGATCAATCTCAATTTACAGAAGAAAAACTGGAAGCTCAAATATTTTACTTGATTTGTGTATGTCACAAAGGTAAGTAGCAAAGTGGAGGCACTAACTTGGGTTTTTAAATTTTTGTTTCAAATCTCCTGCACCTTCCTTTATATCACATGAATTTATTGTAAGCTGAATTTTTTTAAAACTAGAAAAAGACTTTAAAGATAAAGAGCAAAAAGTAAAAACGATAAAAGTAGGGACATTTTCTTGGAATCAAATATCTGCTACATAAACAGCTGGTTAGTGAGTGAACAGTTTTAGTCTATTTTTAAATTAATGAGAAATCATTTATATATTTTACCCTTTTAGCCACCAATACACTGGATTACTTTTTGTATTTGATATTTTTCATACTGTTTGGAAGAAATAATATATCTGAAATTAATTTCCTAACAGAGGAAAGGTGGATTAGATTGGGTAAGTATAAGTACAAAAAGACTATAATAGTAAAAGGCAGAATAAGTACCAGTCATCATAAATTATTTTCTCTACATGTCATTTAATCTATAAACTCTCAAAAAAGATTTTTTGACAAAAAGGCATCAAATGTGGACTTACCACTGTGATTGGGTGATGTTTTTCCACAACAACCGAACTCATGGGAGGAGAAACTCCCATTATAGCTAAACTGCTACTAATTCTATTTTTTGAAGCAAAATCACATCTTCCTGTGATCCGGGCTGTAATAGTTCTTCCAGCTTTTTGTTGTGCAGAAGTTACAACTCTTGGGACATACTAAAAGAAAAACAAAAAAAGAAATATCTAGGTGATAGAAAAATTTATGACTTTTGGTTCCATAACTTATGAAGAAAATATACAGATGCTTAAAACAATTGTATATTCAACCAATTCTAACATGGAAAAAAATAAAACGTAAAAAAAAAAATGGACAAAAAAGCAAAACATAAAACAAAACACCACAAAATCCCCCTTTAACCTTGGTATGCCACCTAATTTATAAGATTTTAGGAACTTTATAAAACGTAAAAAAAAAAATGGACAAAAAAGCAAAACATAAAACAAAACACCACAAAATCCCACTTTAACCTTGGTATGCCACCTAATTTATAAGATTTTAGGAACTTTAAAAAAACTTTTTATTTTGAAATAAAGATAGATTCATAGGAAGTTGCAAAGATCATACTGAGAAGTCCCATGTATTCTTCACCTGGTTTCCTGCAATGATTACATCTTACATAACAACTGCATAACATCAAAACTTGGAAGCTGACATTGATATAATGCCTGTGTATAGCTCTTTGCCATTTTATCATGTGTAGATTCCTTTAACTATCACTGCAACGAAGATACAGAATATTTCATCACCACAAAGATCTCCCTTGTGTTACCCTTTATAGTCACATCCATCTCCCTTCCTTCTCCAAATCATCCTTAATGCCCTGCCCGCCCCCCCGGCCGCAACCATTAATCAGTTTTACAAACTCTTTGATCTTTAGGCATAATTAATATTATCATTATACATATGCTTTTGTTTTCTGCCTTTTTTTTCTCACTTTGTTAATAACTTTTTTCATAAAGTAATAGACTGCTATAATTTTTAATATGTTTTTATACCAGCAAACTACAGTTTGTCTCATTTTCTCAGTTTTTTTCCTATCATATATAGCATGTTTTTGTAAAAAAAGATATCTCCTTTCTTTTGAGAGTTATTTCTGCAGACTATATTACAAAAAATCGGATGATCCTATCAAAAAGGAATGTTGTCTTTTATAGCTTTTGTTGCTTTCTACTGGATGAGACTCCAGAAAGATTACATTTACATCAGGAGTAATGCATAAGTGAACTCATTTTTTTCACTGTCAATTAATTACATAGCTGCCCATTTAAGTCTGAGGTAAAACCTACTATTTGATTTAATTTGTGGTTCTTTATTAATGTTTCATATTTACATTCCATTTTGTCAGCTTTCCATGTTCTTTAACCATTTGCCAGAAATTGAAAGGGTATTGCTATTAAAAATTTTTAACAGCTATTAATGAATATTAAGCTAATCTAATAATTACAGATACTTATCTAATATTGTAAACATTTTCCCTATTTCATTTTTTATTTCAGTTTTACTTTTCAGTGCACATAGATTTTTAAGATTGTAGTTAATCCTGTCATTAATTTCTTTTTATTTCCATAATTGAACCAAAACAACCTGTTTGGACAGCTGAGGTAATTATACTCTTCTAACATTTACTTACTNCTTATCTAATATTGTAAACATTTTCCCTATTTCATTTTTTATTTCAGTTTTACTTTTCAGTACACATAGATTTTTAAGATTGTAGTTAATCCTGTCATTAATTTCTTTTTATTTCCATAACTGAACCAAAACAACCTGTTTGGACAGCTGAGGTAATTATACTCTTCTAACATTTACTTACTTTGGCTTAACTTATTAAAACATCTGAAATTTCAGTATAAAGTATTAATCTAAATTCATTTTTTTTCTAAACAGTTTTCTAAAAGCATTTATTAAATATTGACCTTTTCCCCATTATCATAGTCCATCTGTGGTTCTTCATATATCTACATTTAGCTACAGATGGTCACAGTTATAGATTGAAACAGGAAGAGACTAGACTCCCGGAGAGATGCCTCTGGGAAAATTAAAATGAGAACACTGATGTTTTTGGAGGACCCTGTAGGAAATGGCATTCAGTGAGGTTTTGCAATTCCCTGGAAAGTTTAGAAAGAATTTATTATAGTTGCATAGAAAATCAAGCAAAGACAAAAATTAAGCAATAAATTCTAGGAACAAAAAAACTGTACTAGGAAGAATATATAGTCACAGTATAAATTCATGGCTTAGCCATATTTACATAGCCACCATGAATACTGATTTAATATAAAGGTGGAATATCTATATCTAATATTTATATATTGGGACGATGAGGGAGGGGAAGANAAGAGAGAATAAGATGGTATCAGAAGATCAAATCCTTTCATCCATAACAGGAAGCCAACAGATAATGTTTGAAATTAATAAATGTAGAAATGATATGAGCACATTATTTAGGAAAAAATGGTAAATAGAAAAAATAACTAACAGAGTTTAGGGAGAGGTATTTAGAAGACTGTTTCTCACTATCCTTGTAGAATTTCTAAGAACTTTTGTGGATCTTAGGAGTTTGAGAAACCAAA
This sequence comes from Galeopterus variegatus, assembly GCF_000696425.1. NCBI lineage: Eukaryota > Metazoa > Chordata > Mammalia > Dermoptera > Cynocephalidae > Galeopterus > Galeopterus variegatus. Next base: position 84,125 of record NW_007731764.1, on the reverse strand, counting down.
TTCCAGATTTTAAAATATTTATAAATATTTTTGTGAGCTAAATTCATGCTTCTGACCTTAGGGAAACTTCATTCTATTTCTTACTAAAACGAGGTACAAAAAATATTTTATAAACTGCTGAAGATTTTAAATCCTATTTTAAAATATTAAATTAATTGTTGGCCAGAAAATTCTTTGCTGAAAATTGAAAACTGAAGTATAGTTGAGCTTGTAACATTATTCCTGTCTAATCACATTTGAGGGGTATAAACACTCCCTTTGGTAGCAGCTATTCTTACCTTGAGGGTGAAAGAGTATACGAAAAACTACAGAAGTCTGGACTGAGGAAAACTAGAGTAGTTGGAAAATACACATAGATTATAAGCTTCACTCAACCCAGCTGAGAATTGCCTTATAATGCATTCAAAAAGATGAAAATATATACTCCAGTAAAGAAGACTTTTAAAAGAAATCTCTACGTACTCATTTGAATTAAGTAGAAGTTGTCTAAATGACTTACATGTTTACCAAGAGTCAGCTGCTTGATTTCAAATGGTTTGTCATTTGTACTTGTTAATACTACTTATGTAACTGAAATTGTCTAAATTAATGAAAAAGTTGTTTTGAAAATGCATATGGATATTTTAGAAAGAATTTATAAAGATAAGTTATTAGAAAAACTGCTGCTAACTCATGTAGAGAAAAAAACTCCTAGGATTCTATAATCAGATTGCTTTGAAAGTTTTATTAGGTTCATGCTTTACTTTGCAGAAACTGAAACTGGAAAACAGAAAAAGTACATTGAGTGTGGATTATATTTAAAAAGATGAATTAATTACAATTGGTGGACCCACACCCAATTTGGCTCCACATTAAAAACTGGCAAATTAATACATATTTATGTTTTAGGATAAAATAATACGTAAGGTATATATATCATTTAGAAAAAAATTATTCTCTGTTTTAGTTGACTACTGGTCCCAATCATGTTGGAGCTCATTAAATTTATCAGCTCAGCTGACTTTAAAAAATGCTATAAAAATAAAAATTATAGCATTTCAAGCTATATCAACATAAGCAGCAAAATTGAAAGAAATGAGAAAAAAAAGTAAAAGGAGGT
>NW_007731764.1:69322-82444 GCF_000696425.1 Galeopterus variegatus | reverse complement strand
ATTTATCAGCTCAGCTGACTTTAAAAAATGCTATAAAAATAAAAATTATAGCATTTCAAGCTATATCAACATAAGCAGCAAAATTGAAAGAAATGAGAAAAAAAAGTAAAAGGAGGTCACATATTTAAAAACACCAATATTTGTGTCTTAACATTTGATAGAGAAACATTACAGTTGATTGGTTAAGAGTTCAGAGCTCTGAAGTCAGACTGTTAAAGTCTGAATTCCAACTCCAACAGTTACTAATGGTGTCCACAGGCAAGTTACTTTCTCTAACCTTCAATTTCCTCTGTACCAACTGCCTAATGATACCCTTTCACTTTCCGTTCAGATGAAAAGGTGGAAGAGAAACTTTACTAAACAGTTTTACCAAATAGCTTTAAAATCCAACTAAAAATATTTCTCTTCAATCATTCCAATTTGAGTTAGAAGAGGAAAGTGCCATCTATTGTTTATCCTGGTGAACTGCAATATATTTGCTCGCATAACTGCCTATATTTTGAAAAACGTTTTCCACCATGAAATTCTGATATATTTTTTTAACATAATGAGGATGTGTGCAGAAAATAAAACAATCTTCACACATGAAGATATTATTTCATTAGAATGGTAATTTATATCCTTTCTCCATTTATATCCTAATTCTCTGAACTTTCTGCACACACCTCCTTTTAGCTACTGGAAATACCAATAAAGAGGGGAAAAAGTTTAGAATGTTTATAGGAAGCCTTTGTGATTAAAATGAAAAGAAAGATAACTCGGCCTGAGTCACAAATCTCCTTTTCTTTCTTTTTTTTTTTTTTGTCTTTTTTCGTGACCGGTAACGGGATCGCAACCCTCGGTGTCGCGCCCACACCGCGCTCAACCAGTGAGCGGACCGGTCTCTATATGGGATCCGAACCCTTGGCGGGAGCGCCGCACTCTACCAAGTGCGCCACCAGGCTGGCCCGCAAATCTCCTTTTCTTATTCCCAACAATAACTGGTTTCATATTAACTTAGCCAATTAATGTTCCTACTTTTATTGTGGTTCTTTTAAAAACCAGAAGACATATTTGAAATGAATCTGAATATTTTAATTATTAAGGAGGGAAGATAGATTTACTTGTGATTCTACTTTCTCTCTGGCCCTACAGGCTGTACTTAGGTGAATGAAGTTGAATGTGTACCTGTTTCTGAAGGGGTGGATGTAGTGGTGGAGGGAGGGACAGAGGGGGAAGGCTGTCTACACAATACTGTGTTTTTCAAAGACTTCCAAATTTCCTCAGTTGATCAAATTATTTCAAAAAGTTACCAACAAAAAGTGTGGTAAGCAACTCATTCAGTTCTTCCCATGCATATTCAGGTTTACATACAAATGCGGATATACTGGAGTAGTTACATTTTAAGAAGGGAATTTTGAAAAATCTAGCTGTCTGTATTTTTATCTGCATATGTAACATGAGTGACAAACCAGAAATTTAAATAAACATGGTGTTTATTTAAATGAGATCATCTGTATAGGATTTCACTTCAAAATGTGTAATCATGGAAAATAAACACAGCTGAACATATGTCAGTGTTGAATTTTAGTGTCTTATTTCAAAGTCAAAACTCCCCCAGACATTCAAATTTCTCTTAACGGCCATGTGCTATATATTTTTAATCTCTTTGAGTTAAGACCAAACATGATAAATAGCAGGTCTCAACATATTTTTCCCCAAAGTTAGCAGTTCTCAAAAGGTAAAATAGTCAAGTCAGCTAGAATACTAAAGATGACCAAATGTCCGGTTGACTCAATACCTCCTTTAGCTATGGAGAGCTGTCTGGGGCAACGGCACCTTCTGATGGCCTGCCAGGGGAACTTTATGACCTAAAACCTATTCTGCCATGTTCCTTTCTCTCATATGAGTAGTTAGGTGTCAGGAAGAAGAGGAGGACAAGCAAATCAGAATCATTTCAGGAGTTTTATAAAACTATACATGCCTTTGTGCCAGAGCCAAATGAGAGTAGAGAAGAAGATCCTAGTGTTTTTTATAAAAAAGCTCCACAGAGGTGAGTCTGATAAGCTTGGCTTGTATCCCTTCGAGAAGCATTGTTTGAAGAATACAGGTTTTAACAACAGGAGGCTGAGGAGTTGAGTAGGAGCCTTGATGTAATTTCACTTCAGGCAAGTTCTCACACAAATACTCCATCCCCTTCAATACTTTCCTCTAGGCACTTCACTAATGGTAGCTTAGTACTCTAGGAAAAACTGTTCCTATCTTCATTCCAGTTATGAATTCAAAATTAAAACCTAATCAAGATGGAGTCACTACACAATACTGTTAATGATCTATCTGCTCCCAGGAAAAGGGAAAGCTGTTAGTTGAATAGAAAAATGTACTATTAAATATACAATATCCTCCTAAGCCCTTGAAAATACCCACTAATTTCCTTAAAACTTAAGAAAAAATAAGCCTGTCATCAACTCTTGCTCAAATTAAATGTTTTTTCTGAACAGTTCTTCAAAAATGTAAAATGAAAAAAATTCTTTATGTTTTAACTATCGCTACTGTGATAGCACTTTAGGATATTATTTTTTGTTACAAATTAATGTTTTAGCCATTTTATGTATTGAATTAATTTGCTGTGGCTTGGCCTAAATACCACATAGACTATTTCCACCATAAGAAAATATGTTCTGAGTTCAAAATACCCAATGTACAAACAAGTTTTTGAAATAATATGCATGGCACTTGCATAAACTGTACTGACCATTTCTTCTGGTGCAGTAGTAGCTGCAGATCCTGCACCCAGAACAGAAACAGGAACGTGAACACACGTGGAAGTAGCTCCAGCAGAAGTCATCGAAGCAGCAGAGGGAACAGCAGTCGCACTGGCCGCTCCAACCGCCACTGCTGGTGAGGACGGCAGCAGCGGTGATGTAACTGCTGATGGCATCAGAGGGACCGAAGGATCCAAATGAGCAGAATGTTCTTTTCCTTGAATGCCAGAACCATACTCTTCCTTTCTATTATTTGTGAAGTCCATCCCTACAAATCACAAATTAATTCCATTTAAACTCTTTCAAGTTAAGATTACTATTATCCCCCAAACAATGAAAACACACAATGGCTAAAATGTGATACTAACAAAAATGTAGACATTTGTCACATATTTGGTACAATATTCAGTTAACACAGTTTGTCAGTATTAGCTGGTTAATGTCAGCATTAGCCACTGAAGACTTCAGGCCACCTTCTCCAACATATGAAAGCTAATGAATGACTTACTCATGTAAAAGATTATAAAAATAAGTCATGTACTGGGTACAATATTCAGTTAACACAGTTTGTCAGTATTAGCTGGTTAATGTCAGCATTAGCCACTAAAGACTTCAGGCCACCTTCTCTAACATATGAAAGCTAATGAATGACTTACTCATGTAAAAGATTATAAAAATAAGTCATGTACTCAGCTGAAACTTCATTTAAGTGTATAGCCATCACAACTATTACAATAATATGGTCACACTGAGCCTAAGGATTTATGTTCTTTTGCCTTATTTCATACAACTATCCTGATAAATGGCCAGGTATTTGGAGCTTTAGAACTTTTTTTTTTTTTTTTTTGGTGACAGGCCAGTACACTAACTGGCCAGCCCTAGAACTATTTTCTAATATCACCATAACTTCTCATTTCCATCTACTGTTCCTAACAAAAACAATGCATTTTTATTCTTGACTTCTCAGCAAACAATAATAAATAAATACGTAAAACTAAAATCTTCACTTTCGACATTGAGGAAAAAAATGAGTTCTTTCAGGTAGATTACATAAATTATGAATTTAGAGTATATCTGCACACTTAACTGATTTGTAGTGACACCCCATATCGTAACCTTCCCTCAAAACCGAACCTTAACCTTGATCTAAGGGGTAATGAAGTCAGCTTCCAGAAGTTAGGACAAAGGGTTTCTCCCAATTTTAGATTTTTTGACCCCATTAGTAGAATCTGGCTAGTTTTCACTTAAGACCACATCTATGTGGCACAAAACACTGGGGTGAGCGTTTAGAAATTCAGTCAATGAGATGTTTTAGAATATGTATAGTGAGCAGTAGGTAGGTCCTATGTTTAAGTACTTTTCTATGTTGTCCTCTTTCACACCAGAAATTTAGGCTTCTGCATAAAGTCCTTTTCTTAGACAATCTGTTTATAAAATACGTAGAATAACAGTTAACTTATTAACAAAATTTAACAATGATTACAGTGCCTAGATTCTTTGAAATCCTCTGATGAAAGGATTAATTCAATATAAAATACTGCTTTTATTTGAAAGCAAAACAAAACACACATACACTGAGTTTTAACATGTTTTTGATAGAAAGTGATTCTGAGTGTCTCTCTTTAGGTGGGTGGTCGACATTACCAGATGTAGAACCAGTATAAAGGTCAGGCCTGGCCATGAGATACTGTGGAAGAGAGGCGGAGTGATGATGTCAGCTTCCAGAAGCTAGGACAAAGCTCGGACCCAGCTAATGTGGGCTGATTTATGCAGTTCCTGTTTATCAGATAACTGTTAAGCTTAATAACTATTCTTGCTTTAACTGATTTACAGATAAATCTTTACAGTTATAAAACATTTTTCTATTGTGCCTTTAAAAATTGGCAAGTATCATTTTAAGGCTGGTTTTATGATCATATTCTGCCTTCTTTATAAAAACTTCTAATTTACAATCTATGAGATTTATGACATTGTACAACATGAGATGCACTGCAGATTACACACAACAGAGAATAAGAACAAATAAAAAAACAAATATTTGTTTTGCTCTAATATATGCATTAGGAATCTTGCATTATTAAAAACTGCATTTTAAAAAACAATTGTTTTAATGGAAGAAAGGAGGCCAGAAGTAATTTTTTTTTTCTCACGAGACAAAGCAAATCCACCATTAGATTACACTGAACTTTAGCATTTGGTAACTCCACCACACTTGCTAGCATGTGTTTCACTATTCTTGTCATCTTTATCACCCATTATTATGATAAAGAATGCACAAGGCCACTCAAAACAGTGGGTTCCTAGAGCTGGTATTAGCTGCAGATGATAGTAGACTTGGAAGTAACAGGAGCAAAATAAATCATGCCATGTAATGATCAGAATACATTTCCTCAGATATTTGTCTGTAGGAGACGCAGCTTTTTCTGAATTTAAATTTTAAGATGGTAAATTTATTAAGGTGGCAAAACACTCTGTCCTAAGTCAATTTATAACCTTCTTAAGTAGGTTATGAGAAGAGGTTTCCTATGAATGAATGAGAAGTTCTAATAATAAGAATTTGTTACTTTACTTGTGAAACCTAGTAGTATCTCTTCCAAATAGACAATTAAGTTCCTCGATCTAGTACATACAACTTGCTAATAATTAGAACTGAAATAGACTATTCTATCATTGAAGTTTGTGAGTTTGTTTTCAGTGCTGATACTCAAAAGACTATCTATTAGAGAAATCAAGTACTCATTTGGGTATTAGCAAGATAAATTCAGCTTTGATATTCAATAATTCTGTTTCTAACTTGCAGATGGGCCACATACCATGACTGCTTCAGATAGAAAGTGATTTGTCTAAACTCATTACTATCCACGACATGCATGATTTAAATAATAAATTTTTGTTGATGCTTTAAAATGAGGGTATGAGAAGCACAGAGAAGTTATTCACTGTATTGAATCATGTTAGTGTTGTTACAAAATGAAATTGTCTCATTCATAAATAAGCTGTGAGTATCAAACAGGATATAATATGAGGCAGTACTGCAAAAAGGTTCATGTATTTGCATGAAACTTGGGAGGCTGACTTAAGGCTATAATAACTATCATGAGTATCTTCTTACATGTTAAAGTACACTCTGTCATTTAGAGTGCTTTCAAGTATATTTCACTGCATCCCCACAGAAACCCCTATGAAGCAGGTAATGACAGTTTATGTTATCTCTTTTGTTCAGAGAAGAAATACGAGGCCCAATGAGGAAAACAGGTCCCACCGTAAATTGGTGGCAAAGGATTCTAGTCATGTGCTCTTCTGAGCTATGATGACAAAACTACTATACCAAGCCACTCAGATCCCAGGCAATACATGGACTTTTTTTTGAAATAAAATTATTTTATTTAACTTGTACAGATAGGCTTATATCTATTGAAAATGAGCTTAGTTTCGAACTGGAAGACAAGCAATTTTTTAAAAATGGGAAACCATGACTAGATAAAAAAAATTTAATCAACAAAACAGTCCAAAGAATTTGGCCATTTAGGAAACAACTAAAATATAAATTTTGTACTTAAAGGCATTAAAATTATTAGTTAAAAAAGCCTTAAAATAATGTTATACATTAAAAGTATTATTTTAACATTTACCTTAAATACTTAAGAGTTGACAGTTTACTTGATTAGGTCTAAGATACCATAAGTAACCATGACTGAGATAATTTTCATGGCACATTTAAAGCTGGATATGACACCATGAAATTAAAAATACCAATACCTGGATGAAAGATGCCCACTGCGGAACATTAGTACTGTAGACCATAGCAATCACTGAAATCTCCTCAAATCCTTTTTTTGAAAATAGACAGTTTTCAATGAAACACTAACCTGTATCATTTCTGTTCTGAAACATAGTCATGGCTTCAAGATTTAATGCACACACACCCCTCATGAAAGCTTTTTTCATGGAATCTTCAAAGTGCTCTTTTTCATGTTGCATTCTTTGAATCTCAGCTTTGGCATTTTCCAAAGCTCCAGATAACTAAAATAAGGAGAATTACAAAAAAGAATACAAAAAAGATTTGAGTCATGGGAAGAATATTATTGTTAAATAATAGACTTATATCGTGAGGTTATTCTTATGTGAAATACTAAACACAGTTTACCACGTACCTCTTAATTATGTGCCCTTTGAGTCATGGGAAGAATATTATTGTTAAATAATAGACTTATATCATGAGGTTATTCTTATGTGAAATACTAAACACAGTTTACCACGTACCTCTTAATTATGTGCCCAAAAGGTACGTCTTACCTCTATTGTATGCATTCAACAAATCATTTTTATTTCTAACCAAAAAGTCAAGGCTCAGATGAGGAGTTGTATAACAGTCCCACTGAAGACTGCTGATGTGTTTTCATTATGCAAAAAGATATGTCATTTCTTAACATAAAACTTTTATGTAGGATATTAAACAAAATATATTAAGAGCCACAGATAGCCCTCATCCTTTCAGAAAAAAATAAGACAATGCCTGCAATATTAACAGAATTTTAAAAATATAAATGTTATCTATAGAATTGAAAGTGCAGAGTGACATTAGGTACAATACACTTTCCCACAGACCAAACCTAAAGGGACTGTATTATTCTGCATGCCATTTTGAACTACAGAAAACTGTTTGTATTATGGAAATTTATTTTTAATACTAAGAATTTAGTGCTGTAATGATGAAATTTGTTTTCCTTTTAATATTTGATTTCAAGAGGCCTATTTCATTCTTCAGAATGGTTTTCATTTTATTTTGGGTCCCAAATGTTTTCCCATGGAAACAATGTTAATTTTGTTATTAAAGTCAATGGGAAAATACTCTCAATTTATAAACAACTACTTCATATCAACTCTTTAAGAATACAGTTTATTTAAACAAGCATGAGGATAAACATTTTTGTTTTCGTCTTTATATCTGGCAACATAAAGAACAAATAAACGGTCTAACTATAAACTAATAGTGAGTCCACCCATCTTTTGTATTGTATTAAAAGAAAATAAAACTTAAAAAAAAAGTTTACCATAGCAACTTTGGTTTCATAATCATTGGAAATCTGGACACACACTTCTTCAGCTCTTGCTTGACAAGCTCGCTCCACCACATCTTTCCACTGCTTCTGTACGATGGAATGCCAGCCTTTCCAGACTTTCTTCAGTAAAGTTCTGTGGAAGTACTGGTCAGCTAGTTTACCTTCATAAACCTAAGTAAATATTAACACATAATTTCAAAAACACAGCAGACTGCTGAATGCATTGGTAGATATAACAATAAACATAACATGGTAGTAAGTGTACATACATGATCATTTACTCCTGCGTAATCATATTAATCTCATCTTGCACACAGGACAGCAGGCTTAGAGGTTAAGTAACCTACCTAGGTCACACAAATAGAAAGGGTAAAGCCTGACTTGCCTGACTCCTGAGCCTGAGCTCTTATCCATTACATCACTGCTTTATGCAACTAATCAAGTTTAGGGAAAAACAAAAGACTGAATGAATGAAAATGAGTAAACCACCATTTGCCATCTTAGCTATGAATTTGCATCACTTTTTAGCTGAAAAGACTTGCCTGACTCCTGAGCCTGAGCTCTTATCCATTACATCACTGCTTTATGCAACTAATCAAGTTTAGGGAAAAACAAAAGACTGAATGAAAGAAAATGAGTAAACCACCATTTGCCATCTTAGCTATGAATTTGCATCACTTTTTAGCTGAAAGCAGGACCATGAAAATAAAGATTGGCTGGAAGGCAAAAGAGTGGTGTCTGCGGGTTTGGATGACACTGCTTTCTCTTTAGCTTGGTGGCCACCACCATAGGCAAGATTAATTTAACCTTACCATCATATATAGTGTGAAACCAATCCAAATAGGAACATATGCTATTTTTCTTTTGTCAATGAATTTAAATTCTTTTGAAGTAGTTCCAATTCTCAATTTTCTTTAGAAACTACAAAAAGTAATGACAGCCTCAACTATTCTAGCTAACCTTTAAAAATAAGTATTCTCATTATGTCATTTGACCAATAACTTTGAAAATATGGTATAAATATTCACTTTAAACAGCTCATTTCAATATGATTAATGTGGATTTGACCTATTGGGATTAATAAAAAAGTGAAAACACCACAAAATTTTCTTAAAGGAGAAATCCTATTCCATGAAAATAATAGCTTACTCCTTAAATACTAATCTCTTGAAAAAAACTATCTATATCCATCTCCTATACTCATGGGTCTCTATATTGTGTTTTCTTGTGGGATATATAGACTTTCATGCTTTTGCACTTTTGATAAAATAATTTATTATTCTCTCTGTTTACCATTTACTTTGATATACTGACTCAGCTCTCAATTAAAATAAAAGACGTTCAAGTTTAAATTATATACTACAAACTAAGGATAATTTTTAGAAAGTTACGCAGGCATGGCTTTCTTTGATTCTCACCCTACGGCAAGTGTATACAACAAACATTTGCACTATTCTTTAATATACAGTAATGCCTTTTTATGAAGAGGTTGTATTCAGGCATTTTAAAAGTAGAAACAATATAGGAAGTATAAGATATGTTAAAAGATTATAAATTCTTTCTCCACATAACCATATCTGAGGTCAAATTTGTTAAAAGGGTCCATTTACTAGGGTATCTGTAATTCAGGTACAATCCTTATTAACCTACTAAAAAGCAGCAAATGATTTATCTATCATGATATATACTATATGAGGATACTTTAAAAAGTTTGTGGAAAAATTGAGCTGGAAGATAATATGAATCTTTCCATAAACTTTTTGAAGTACCTTCCTAAGTCTATGAAATCTAAGAGGTATTTATTCCAAACTGTATCAAAATCAAATTCCTTTGAAATAAGAACATTAAGTCATAAATTCTTCCTGACTTATTAGAAGAAAATCTTTAACAAGAGTTCTAATAAGTAATCCTAAACCCTTTTGAGTTCAGAAGTGTAATATCCATCGGTGGTTTTTCCTTTTTTATACTTACGTCCTGTCTGGATTTGACATGACCAATTCGCCAGTGGAAGAATGTTCTCATCAACTCTATCTTTTCCTTTTGCTTGCCTATGGCATGAGACAAGCTAGAAATCACCTATAAACAGCAATTAACCTAATTATTGTGATATTACAATAACAGCAATTGGTAAAGTGATTTTCTCATATATCACAAAATGCAAGAGAGAATAGCTATGAATCACTGCTATACTCATCTACTTAACTTCATTATTATCTATAAAAAGACCACAAAACTTTCCCACATGAATATACTAAATATCAATGAATGAAGCGGAACAAAAGAGGAAAGAAATCTTCATTATGTGTATATCCTGGTAATCACCAATTATAAGTTTATGTACATAAAAATTAATATAGTTACTGACATTTAATTCAAGAAAAACAATTGTACATTTAAAAGTCTTGCTACATATACAAGAAGACTTTTTCACTAGACTTGAGGACAGGGGCCAGGTTTTAAATAGCTTTCCAGTCTCTATTACTACCTCAGATATTGAAGTTTCTCAATAACTGTTTACTAATTTTCTTATAAAAGAATATTATGAAAACAAAAAACTTATAAAAGTAACTTATAAAAGTAATACTTATATTCTGATGCACTTCTTCAAGGATGTTATTCTTGTCCTTAAAAATAAAAAACCTACCAAGGCTTTTAAATCTTAATATTCTTTTATAAAGAACTGAATAACTGAAATATATATCTAAAAATGACCACATTAAAAAGAGATTCAGTAAACTGAGCACATTTACCAAGAGACATTTATTGTCATTCTTCTTTAAGTAATTTCAAAAGAGGAAAAGGCACATGTTCTAAGATATCGGTAATACTCTACACTTCTTAAGCTGAATGGTGGTGCACGGCTATTCACTTTATTCATCTTCATAAACTGAACACAAAATATCTACACTCTTTTTGTGTGTGATATTTCAAAATAAAAAAAATAAATTTAGAATATTTAAAACCTTAGATAGTTTTGAGGGAAATGGAAAAAATTACTGACATTAGTATCCATCTTTTCAAAAAAGCAAAGTACATAAAATGCTCGATTTTATATTAGACCCTTCAAAACCAAAAGATATGTACATTTAAAAAAACAAACAAACCCATAATCTTTACCTAGTTCATTAAAACATTCTAGTTCTACTTCTGCAGACAAGTAGCTGAGTGTCTGCCCAAAGTCCCTCTCCTCTTAAAGCCACCACCCTCCATACCATAAATGGGTGGGGGCATAGATTTGTTGTCTATCTGCTTTGTTCCAGGAGGCAAAAAATTAGCACAGACTTGAACCTTACCCTCAAGTACTTGAGACAAACAGAAAGTGAAATAAAAAGTATTCTCTGTGTTTACCAATAAAATGAAAAAAGACTTCATCAATGAGGAAAGACATATCACAGAATTTGAGATGTTAAAAGTGATCCCTAAAAGGATGGTTGAAAATGTGGGTAATGCTGTGGGACCTTGATGTTTTCTTAAGGGTAGTTAGGAAGAAAAGATCAGGAAGAAAAAACTAGTATACCTACATTTATCATACACCTTTAAAAAAATATTATTTTTAATTGACAAAGCATAATTGTATACATTTATGGGGTACAAGGTGATATTTCAATATATGATTACAAAGCATACACTCTTAAAATATCAAGAACACTGAAGTCAACGGCAAAGGTCAAATGACATTACACTGGCATGTTTAATAGGAAGAATAAATCCTATGGCTATGAATTTATTTTTCTTTAGTTTCTGAGGTGATTTTACCTTTATATCTTATATGAGCTAAATAATCATTAGCTCCTGGAGTTTATTATCTAGCAAGACATTTACTGAATCTCAGTTAAAAGACATATATAAAAAAAAGACCTCATCTTTTCTTCCTATGGAGATTTCAAAGGTTTTTTGCAGCTCCTTCAAGTCATTGATCTGGTCGCACAGTTGTTTTAAATGTGCTGCATGTCTTTCTTTCTCTTTTTTCATTTCCATTCGGTGCCAATCAATAAAATTAAGTCTCCATTTACTTAGTTCAGATATGATGTTTGTCTGAAAAATAAATTTACTGACAGTTAAGTAGTTTGTTCCTTAATATCACTTCTTAAAGCTCCTCTGAAATTAAGAAACATTTTTAAAAAAATCAAAACATACTAATGAAAAAAAGTATGCAAGCTCAACTGTCATGGCTCTTTGCACAGTGCACATTCACCATATTAGAGACACTGAAATTAAGAAACGGTTTTTAAAAAAATCAAAACATACTAATGAAAAAAGTATGCAAGCTCAACTGTCATGGCTCTTTGCACAGTGCACATTCACCATATTAGAGAAATTAATTTTTTCCTATTTTAAGTTATTTTGTATGAAATCTTATTATCATTTAACAACAAAAAAATCAGGCCTCATTCACTAAGTCCCTTTGTTTATTCACAGACTTAAATGTTCATATTAAGATAGATCAGGGAAAAAAAGAAATGCAGGACAATGGCCCATGCTGAACCATAATGAACAGGAAGATATTTTGATAGAGGTGACAGTGGAAGTCATGAGTTGATGGTATCCTGAACCGTTTCTCTCAATGGTTACCTTAAAATCAATTGCTAAGGCTTTTTAAAAAATTTTTTTATTATTTATTTATTAAGAATATTCATGAGATACAAAGCTAATTGTCCCCCCTCCTGCCCATGATGTGAGGGCCAGATTCACACTGGAGGCATACCCATTACCAGAAATTACTTTTGTACCCTTTGTCCCCTCCCAATTATCCCCCAACTTCTCTCTCCCTCCCCTTCTCCCCTCCACTCCAATTTGTAGCCCTAGGCATGTTCCTTCCCTCTGTTGGACCACAGCACTACTGTGGTCTTTCTTTCCTTCCTTCCTTTCTCTTGCTAAGGCTTTTCATCCTACTAACTGGCATACGGAAAGATCAAATAATCATTTGTTATTTAAAAAATGGATAATGTGGTTAACTGAACATAGAACAACTTAAATGGTTGGTGGTACACTACTCCAATGGACTTATACACTTATTATTAGAAGTATGAAGCTTGTTCCATGGAAGGAAAGTGGTAGAAGCTATGCTAAAAGATTATTTCTAGAATTTAAGATTCCAAATAACAGAGAAATATAAATGCCACAGAACTCACATGACCATAATTTCTTCATGCACTAGTGAATACTCAACCTATTTTCAAACTATATGTTTCAGAAAAACTGTCGTTTTCTCCACTTTTTTTTAGATATCAAAAAATTTACCATTTCTGCAATACTTTGTTTTACTTACAGGCCAGTAATATCACCAAAATAAAAATAAATGTTTATAGATTTAT
>NW_007731764.1:67479-68361 GCF_000696425.1 Galeopterus variegatus | reverse complement strand
CCAAGTCAAGGGTTAAGATCCCCTTACCAGTCATCTTTAAAAAAAAAAAAAAAAAATTTTTTTTAAAGGTTCTAGTCCTATGGTCCTATTTGTTGTTTCAAAGCAGTAGGCTGAAGACTGAGAAGCAATGAAAAATCCATGTCTACAAACGATGAGGAACAACAGACTCTAGGGCTGTGACTTACCAGAAAACCCAGGAGCCTTTTGACTCTGAGCTGGCCATGTCATGTGCTTTCCAGGACAGGGATCCTTAGAGTTATGCCTACAGTGTGATTACTGTCCATTATCAGAGCTGTTTTAGGAAGGCTTTCTGTGTCCTTTGAAAGAACATCTATTTAGAGTGAGCTGTTTGGGAACCTGTACTTTACTAAATAAGGAATGGATAGGTAAAAGAAGCTTTCTCCACTTTTCACTCATCTATCAACACACATCCTAGTTTGTCTTAGCTCTCAATTCTGTTGCTGACACAGTCCACATATGGGTTCACCTTTATGATAATCCATATACTCCTCCCCATATAAATAGTGCTGATAAAGTACTAGTATGTGGTTCATAAAGTAACTTAAGAAACCCTGAGGGCTATCTATGGATCAGCTTTAATTCTGGGCTTGGGCATTTTGTTTTCAAGATAACCCTGGCATAAAACCATGGGAACATGAGATGCAACTTAGAGACAAGCAATTGCTACAATGTTGCTTTAATTTATTACTACTCATAAAAGTAAGAGCCAAAGCTCTAATAAAAATCTAGCTGTCATATAAGAGCCAGGAATAATGTATTAAATGTAAAAGGTTCTCCAGATGATACTGATATGGACCAATGACTGAGAAGAATCACTGATCTGGAAAGGCATTTTCACAATCATTAATAAACTCAATAATA
>NW_007731764.1:64920-65987 GCF_000696425.1 Galeopterus variegatus | reverse complement strand
GATCCACGTTTGGTTGAATGCATAGTGCGGAACCCATGGATGTGGAGGGCCAACTGTATTGGATTTTTTTTTTTTAAAGAAATTTAATTACAATAATAGAGTTGTGCAAAGATCATACAGTATACTCATACAAACCTAGATGGTATGGCCTACTACGCACCTAGGCTATATGGTACAACCTATTGCTCCTCTGTCAGTAATGTGTCATACTACTGCATTACAACGGCTATGATGTCACTAGGCAACAGGAATTTTCCAGCTCCCTTATAATCTTATGGAACCACTCGTCCATTGTTGACACAAACATTGCTATGGTATATGACTGTACTTATATTGAGAATCAGAATTTTCCTGATATTATGTAATCCAAAGAAATATAGGAGCAAACTGGATATTTAGGCTTATAAAATTACACTGTTAATCTATTACCTCCTAATTTCAAATGTACATTTATCAAGGCACCTTAACTGGTTTTGCTAACTGACTGTGAGAAATAAATGTCACCAATTTTAATTTATAAGGTAAGTCTATACAATTGTAGTTCTGTTTTCATCTGCTTTTTATACTACAATTTTAAATAAAATTATTTGAAAAAAAGGGTTTAGGCTGTCATATGTTTGAAAACTGCTAGCCTTTAGGGCAGTTAAATGTAAAAGAGCAACTTGGTTTGAGTTTCAATATTGATTTACATATTTAACTTATTTCTTATATGCAGTAAATATTAGTTATAACATATACAGATTTTTATATATGTTAAGGCTAACAACAAAAGAGAAACACAGATACTCCAAAGACAACCTTCAGAAAATTCAATCACCAGAATCCCCTTCATATTACCATAATCAACCTTTTTGTTAGTGATGTCCCCTTCATGGCAATAAACAACTGTCTGAGTTTTAAACTTACATTTCCTGATAGAAAATAAAAGTCAGTATTTCACATGATGGTTATAACAGGTGGAAGGCTCTTATTAGAAAAAAAATCATTTAGAATATCAGAATACAACATTTAATTTTTTTTTTCCTTTTTGTCTTTTTTACTGACTGGTAACAGGATCGCAACCCTCG
>NW_007731764.1:60381-64244 GCF_000696425.1 Galeopterus variegatus | reverse complement strand
TTGACAAAAGTAACTATAATTCTCTAAATAGATTTAAATATTCTTCTTAAATTTAAAAAGTATACTTCCTGAACAATATCAGTTTTCCAGTTATTAATATAAAAAAATTTCAAACAGTTTGATAAATTGGGGCCATATACAAGATATTCACTGGTTCCTATAAACCTGAATGTTACTTCCTGAACAATATCAGTTTTCCAGTTATTAATATAAAAAAATTTCCAAACAGTTTGATAAATTGGGGCCATATACAAGATATTCACTGGTTCCTATAAACCTGAATGTATGAATCAGTCCTAATAAACTAATAAAATATAAAAAATTTCAAGTGCATTAACTCCCTAAGGTAGAGACCACAAGTGGTCTAGCAGCATCCATTTTCCCTTTATTCCTTTAAGTTATTAAAGCCCCAAGGTTTGACCTTGGTAAATGGCCACTCAGCTACATTTCCCAGTCTCCCTTGCAGCTAGGTGTGGCCAAGAGACCTGGTTTATGGGATGAGTGAAAATAATGTGTACAACTTCAGATAAAGTCTTAAAAGGAAGCTGCTTGCTTCCTGTTTCCCTCTTCCCATGGGGTAAAAGTAGTAGTGAGCTAGCACCTGATAATGTAAGCACGGTCAATATCCTAGGGCATGGCACAGCAATAAGAGAAAGGAGATTGGGTCCTCAGATGACGTCAGGCTGATGGACCAACTAAGACTTTTACAAGAAAGAAAAACAAATGTTAAGGCACTCATTTAAGCCACTTTTTTTGATTTTGGCTAAGAATATATAAAACTATGGCTGCTGTGGGCTGAATGTTTGTATCCCTCCAAAATTCATCTGTTGAAGACCTAACACACAGCATGGATGTATCTGGAGATGGGGCTTCTAAGGAAGTAATTAAGGATAAATAAGGTCAGGGGCTGGGGCCCTGACCAGAGAGCTCTCTCTCTTCCACCATGTGTACATACTGCATGGAGGAAAGACCCTGTGAGGACATAGCAAGAAGGCAGCTGTCTGTAAGACAGGAAGAGAGCCCTCACCAGAAACTGACCCTAATGGATCTTGACCTGGGACTTCTAGCCTTCAAAACTACAAGAAACTAAATTTCTATTGTTTAAGCCACTGAATCTACATTTTGTTATGGTAGCCGGAACAGACTAATACGATCACTATCTTACATTTTGAGGTCATTAAATTTTTCAGTCTCCTCCCTCTGGTGGCAATTACAACTAGATTCAGCCAAATCTGCTCTGCTCAGTCAGCATTAGCTTATTACCACCTCCAGCATATAGAAAGGGAGGGGGAAGTGGAAGTCAGTGGCTATCAGGTGTGGTTTCCCTAGTCTGACCTCAGTTGTGGGTCACAAAAGAAAAAAAAGATCCAAACATTTATTTAAAAGTTCCCACAACAATCACTATGACTAAAAGGAGAGATAAATAGGTATATATCAATAGTATTCAATGATCATACATATTCTAACTTATTTTAAGGAAATATTTTAAAAATCAGTTATTTAAATGACTATTTTACAGTTTCATATATGTAGATATAGGCCAAAGCGTTATTTTTTAGTTAAGGATCAAAATAAACAATATTGCCTTTCTTAATTGTCAAAGATAACTTGTCAATGTAAACAAGAAACCTATAATAACAAAAAACTCGTAATGTTGCACACCCTCCAATAACTGGATTGATGTGACCCCTGAAATACAGATCATCCCATTCCTCAACCATTTGAGTGAGGGCAACTTGGCTGATGGTCTCCTGTTGTGCTTAGAGGAAGTTATCAGTGCATCAGCACCATCCCTCAGAATTTACCATCTTCTGGTTTAAGAAGCATTCACATAACTGAGACAGTAACAAAAAACCCCGTGAGTGATTTTCGTATTTAACAAAAATACAATGAGGGGTTTTTCTATTTAATGTTTATATTTACATATTTACTATATATGTAAAAACATATTTATTTTGTTATTTTATTTTTAAGATCATTTTTGGTATTTATATTTTGAAATGTGTCTAGTAGCAGAACCCCAAATAATAACATTGTATCTACAGGAAATATAGGTAGATTTTCAACTCCAAGAACCAGTAGGGTCATAAATTGACGGCTACTAATAAACTCTCAGTGGGGCTGACATTATAAGCAGATAACCGATATTACAAAATAATTTCTGGTAGGTCGGGAAGGTTCTTCCCTCTACCTCTCAAATTCTATTTTTTCTTTTCCTGATTTTTATATTTTATTTAACTTTTTAAAAATTTACTTATCTATTATTATTATTATTATTATTATTTTTACATTCTAAGAGGTTGTTGTGGAACAGATGCAGGGAGAATAGGGTGGGAGGAAGAAGGAGGTAGGGTGTGGTTGAGGCCCGTGGCACTCACCTCATTCTGGCAGGGGAGAACAGGGGGCTTCTAGAGGTGGCTTGGTCATGGCTTGGCTAGATGTGGACTTTGGGGGCGAATGGCTGAGGCACTTGGTGGCCTCCCCCCAACCTGGGATCCCAGGGTGCCTCTAGTGGTGGCCATTGCTGGGTTGGATGCAGATGCTGGGGAGGTGTGTCTGAGGCCCTTGGCCCTACCCCCACCCTGACTTGGGAGGCTGAGGGTCTTCTGGTCCTTCTAGGTTTTATAGGTGTTCTTTGGTCATGTTAGACCTTTACCAGTTAATATCAGAACTTTGATCTGTGGGTTTTTTGTTTTTTCTTTCAGTTCTGTGTGGGATTATTTGCTATTCCCACCACTCAGACTCTGCACTAGAACTAATTTGTTGTCCTTTGCTTACTTCTAAAATGGGGGAACTTCCTGTGGGAACCAGCAGTTGAGCCCTGTGGTTGAGTTAAATTGCTGGTTTGCTGCTGATTCTCTGGGGAAGGCCTTTTGTGCAGCTCAGGTTGTAACTGTTGAACTTGTAATCATTTCTGGTACACCTGGGTTGCATGGAAACTCTGGTCTGGGCCCGAGTCTTTTCAGCAAACTGCACCTCTGGTAGATCTATATACCTGACCAGTATCTACTGAGTGGGCCTTTGCTGACTGGAGGGCAGATCAGCTGTCCATGCTGTGTCTCTGTTCCCCAGGCAGGCCTGTCTCCCCATCCCCTGCACTCCAAACACTTTCCATGGGATAGGCCATGTGTCGGTCTCTTACAATGACTCGCTGGTCTCTGAGTGGCTCCTTTTTTGTTGTCTGTAGCTCCTCGCTCCTATGTGGGTCCACACAACCCTGTTAGTGGTCTTGCTGGCCTGGGGGCCACCAAGGCCCTCTTCTCCCCTGCAGCCTCCAAGCAACTTCATATGAAGGGCACAGCTGTGGCTTTTGCCAACTCTTGCTCCGTGTGCTCACCAGCTCCAGCCTTGAAGTGTTTGGGGCTCAAAATGGTTGGAATGGTCCCTTCTTTCTCTTATCGTGGCTTCTCCTGCTTTCATGAACTCCTTAGGTATCTCTTCCTCTTCCTCTGAGCTCTAGTGGCCCCAGCTTAGCAGTTCAGTGCTTTTTAATAGTTGTAAATTGGTTGATTGTTGGAGAGAGTGATGCTGGGGACCATCTATTCCACTATCTTGATCACTATCTCTTTTAAATTCTACTCTACAGATTTATTCTTTTGATTTAAAGCTTTGTCTCTCGACAAAATGACAATTTGAGACATTACAAGGTGTTTACATTTCAGTATAAATGAATTAACCAGTTCTTTCTTGAAGTTTAGATAAGGCAGAGATGAAATGCAGGAAGGCACTGTAACCTAAAAAGATAGCTCTATGTGGGAAAGATAGCATAAAAAGGGAAGGCAAGGGTAAAATATCTACATCACAATTCCACACTACTTTTATCCTGGCAAATATTCAAATATTTTAAAATTATTTCCCAATTT
>NW_007731764.1:57337-58668 GCF_000696425.1 Galeopterus variegatus | reverse complement strand
AAAAGGGCCTTGGTGGCCCCCAGGCCAGCAAGACCACTAACAGGGTTCCTGTGGACCCACACAGGTGCAAGGAGCCACAAACAACTGAAAAAAAGAGCCACTCAGAGGCCAGTGAGTCATTGCAAGGGACCATGCATGTCCTGTCCCATGGGAAGTGTTTGGGGTATGGGCAGTGGGGGAGATGGGCCCACCAGGAGAACACTGGGGCACAGCATGGACAGCTGATCTACCCTCCAATCAGCACAGGCCCACTCTGTGTAGACTGGTCAGGAATATACAACTGCAAGGAGTGCAGTTTGCTGAAAAGACTCAGATCCAGACCAAAATTTCTACACAACCCAAGTGTACCAGAACTCATGAGACCCGGAAGTACCTACAAAGTCAACCATTAAAGCTTGAGCTGCACAGAAAGCCTTCCACAGGGAATCAGCAACAAAGCAGCAATTTAGCTCAACCANCCAGGTCCTGGGCAGCACATTGTGCTGAATGTTGTGGCAACAGGGAATAGAACCTCAGCGAGTAGAACACAGGGGAATCTCGGGCTCTAGAACTTTGAATCGTTTGATACTGCATTAATTTGCGTTACAAGTGAAAGAAGCATTCATAAGAGGCAGTTAAAATGAGAAAATTCCAAGAAAACGATTCCAAACATTTTTCTTAAAATTTTCAGCTTCTCCTTTCACTGTTGGTTGAAGCTTCTGTACAGTGTTTAAAGAGCTCATAGCTGTTTTCTGAAAGGTTAAACAATGTAAAGTAACTCCAAAAATTTGTTAAGTAATCCCCAAAGTTTGATATTATTGTAAGTTGAAAGATTCCCTTTAAATAGAATGAACAAATGAAAAATATATTCCTGGTTTTCCTTAATATCATCACTTGTTTAAAATAAAAAAGTCAGATTGGCCTCCAGTCAAGATGGTGGGATAGATGGTACCCAGGGTAACTCTCTCCCACAAACGAACCAATTTACAACTATTAAAAAGCAATGACAGCCAAGCTGGACACGCTAGAGCTCAGGCGAAGAAGAGGAGAGACCTATGGAGTTCATGAAGGCAGGAGAAGCCACAAGGAGAGAAAGAAAGGATCGCTCCCACCATTTCAAATCCTGGCCACTGCAAGGCTGGAGCTGATGAGCACACAGAGCAAGAGCTAGCAAAAGCCACAGCTGTGCCCTTCATATGAAGTTGCTTGGAGGCTGCAGGGGAGAAAAGGGCCTTGGTGGCCCCCAGGCCAGCAAGACCACTAACAGGGTTCCTGTGGACCCACACAGGTGCAAGGAGCCACAAACAACTGAAAAAAAGAGCCACTCAGAGGCCAGTGAGTCATTGCAAGGG
>NW_007731764.1:31204-56103 GCF_000696425.1 Galeopterus variegatus | reverse complement strand
CCCACAGACCAGAGACAAAGTTTGATATTAACCAGTAAAGGTTTCACATCACCAAAGAACATCTATAAAACCTAGAAGGACCGGAAGCACCCTGGGCTCCCAAGCTTGGGAGAGAGGAGGGCCGGGGGCCTCAGCCATGCACCCCAACTCCTACAACCAGCCAAGCTATGACCACTGAGCTGCTGCAGGAAGCGCCCTGGGCTCCCAAGTCAGAGCAGTAGGGCGCAGATGGCCTCAGCCATGCCCCCTCAACATCTGCAACCAGCCCAACAACAACCTCTGAGCTGCCACCGGAATGCCCCTGCCTCCTGAGCTGGTACGGCTGGGGGCCGAGGGTTTCAGCCACACCCCCTGACATCTGCATTTAGCTCAGCAATGACCAAGCCACTGCGGGAATTCTCCTCATCTCCCCTGCAGGAATGAGTGGGGTGCCGTGGGCCTCAACCATGCCACCCTCCTTCCTCCACCCGATTTTCTTCCACCTTCCCTTCTCCCCCTCCCCAACTGCCGTGCAACATCTTTGTAAAAAATACATATATATTAAGAAATAAATTTTTTTAAAAAGTCATGACAAATTTAGACGTTTCTTCCTACCTGAAGATCTGAAGAGACAGAACTGCCTCGATGGGAGTCATTCTGCACAACGGGAAGTGAGTATTTCTCCTCATCAGATGACATTCTGCACAAACACTATAAAATAACAGAAGCTAACTTAATTTTTTTCCCTTGATATTTCAACTAAAATCAAATGCTTTCTAGATATATGAGGGTACTTTAAAAAGTTCATGGGGGGCAGCCCCATGGCTCACTCAGGAGAGTGCGGCACTGGTAGCGCCAAGGCCGCGGGTTCGGATCCTATATAGGGATGGCCGGTGCGCTCACTGGTTGAGCATGGTGCAGAGAACACCATGCCAAGGGTTGCAATCCCCTTACCGGTTTAAAAAAAAAAAGTTCATGGAAAGATTTATGTTTTAATTCTATTTTTCCAGAAACTTTTTGAAGTACCCTCATATAAGTGCAACAGTATCCCAACCTGCAAAAAACCTTTATTTTATATGTTAGAATCATTCATTCAGCATACTGAGTATCTATATACAAAAACCACTGGGCAAGAAAAATAGTTACAGACTTAATTCCAACATTAGTGAGTTTATAATGTAGTCAAGGAGATGAGACAAACACATGAAAGGTTAAAAAAAAAAGGAGACTCTTCAGAAAAATCACTAGTGGAGCCTGTTGAGGATAACAGATTGCGATCACTGTTCTTGAGCAATATATGACACCCTGAGTACTAGGCAGTTTCCTGTAAGATACAGAACCAAGACAGAATGAACGATTTGTAAAAATTCCCTTCTTGAGAAACTTACCTTTTGTGAATATTATTTTAAGAAAAGCAAGCTGAGAACAGAACAACATACTCAAACACACGTAGAGAAAAATTGTTGAAAGTCCTAACCAAAAAAAGTAATAAAAGTACTTTTAGTAACACATAAATTATTTAAAAGACAAATAGTGACTATTCAAAGTAGCTAAACAACAGTTACATGTAAGACATTGGTGATGAATGTAAAATGAAGTCCTTGTCTTGAAGGACTTCACAATCTGTGGAGTGGGCCAGATATATATATAATATAAATGACCGACTGATGAAAAAATTGCTGTTAGATCCTAAAAAAATAGAGGTAGAAAGGTAGGAAGGTAGGAGTAGCCATTTTTCATGGGGTGGGATTGCACAGGTGTGAAGAAATGGGAAAGGAGGCAGAGAAAGTTTTTACGGAGAAGATGACCCAGCTGTTGAAACCTGAAAGATGAGTAGGTCTCTTTCTGAAAGATGGATAAAAGATATGAGGACATTTCAGGCTGCAGAGCAGCATAAACAAAGACACAGAGGCATAGACATGTGTGCTGGGAATAGCAAGTAGTTTCATAAGGCTGAAGCAAAGGGTGTGAAAGCAAGCCTTGGCTATGGATGAAACAAGAAGGTAAGGAGCAGCCAGATCATGGAAGATCATGATTTGTCATATTAAAACTTTGGGTCTTTATTCTAGAGAAGTTATAAAATGTTTTAAACAACTGATAACATGATCAGCCTTGTTTTTTAGAAAGATCACTCTGGTGGCTTTGAGGATGGATTGGACTACTGAAGAACAAGAGTAAGAGAGAGTTGTGTTATGGCGATGGAAACAAGAGACCATGGTCAATAATTGGCTAAGAGGTTAAAGGGAGGAATTGCTGATGGCTTCCAGATAGCTGTTTTGGATAACTAGATGGATTACAGTGCCACTCACCAAGGCAAGAAATGCAGGAAGATGAGCAGGTTCAGAGGAAGGACAATGAGTTCAATATCAGATGTCCTCGGTGTGAGGTTGCCTGCAGGTATGCAGTTTATTGCCACACTGCCTAGGCAGTGCACAACTCCCAAGGACTGCCATTCAAAACAGCTACAATGTGAATGGTGCTTCCTGGAGTTAAGTGATGTGGGAACTGTGTACCTGAGGTACAGATTGGAGATCCAGTTTGAGGAACCATTAGCATAATGGGAACAGCTTAAAAATGGGAAAGAATGAGATCACCTATCAAAAGGAGTGTGAGAAAGAGTTCTTATTCTGCGGTCCATTACACCCAACTTATATGTGATATTTTTTAGCAATAAATGCACATTTTTTTAGGAAGAGGAGCTTTAGCTTCCAAAATGTGTTCAGAGGGGACCATAACCCTAATAAAGTTAAGGACTACTACTGTGAATGAGAAGAGAGTTAAAGCCAGAACCACTACCTTTTAAAGGAGAAAAAAAGAAGAGTCAACAAAGACTGAAAAGGAAGTCAGAACAGCAGAACTATGGGACCTGCATCACAAAAACTTTGAAAAGGGAAAAGTCAGATGCCAAAGAAAGATGAGGATTAAATGGGGTCCCCTGAATCTGGTGATCAGGAAGTTGCTGTGATATTTGCTTGAACAATTTCAGTGGAAAGTAGCACAGGTCTCAATCACAGTGGGCTGAAAAATAAATGAGAGATGAGGAAATTGAAGTAGAAAGGGCAGAACCAAGGAAAAGTGCAATATTAAAATGGAAAAGAAATTTCAACTTTATCCAATGGGTATTACTGTGTATACCCATGATAAGTAAACTAAATCTCAGCATGACTGTCTTTAGTTAAGCCAATTAGGGAGGATAAAATAAACACACATCTCTGCAGCAAGGAATGCCTGCTTCACTGACTTCAAATCCACCACCGTGGTAACTTGGTCCATTTATATTTTAATTCACTTCTTCCTTCAGGATTTGTTGGCAGGCGGGGTAGGTAACTGGAGTGGGGATTATTTAAATAACAAGTGAGCTGATAAGTATGGTCAGACCTCAACGATTGTTTCTTAATATAGATATTGCCGACACAAAACAAAGATTAAGCTTTTGGAAAATATGCTATCTTCCATCTGCCCTACTTTATGCCGACAAGGTACGACAGTTTATTTGAAACAAAATAAGTATTTTTCTTACTGTTTTTAGGTTCAGAAACAAAGGAGAAAAATGAAGCTTGCTTTAATGCGTGACAGATGTAAAGCAGCAGTCCATCACATTTTCAGTATTCTCCAGCCCAAGGTATCAGAGTCCACAAGATAAAAACTTTGAAGTGCTTCTCTGTTGCCAGAGATATAAAATAACATCTTTGTACTTACCTAGCTGATAGGGAAAGAGGGGTCCGAGAATTCAAATGTAATTTCCAAGAGGCAGAGGAAGAGTGAATTAACGTGCAAACTGGCAACAGGGTGATGTCCCTTTTGCCCTTCGCGGGTCCCAGCCGCATGCAAGGGGCGCGCCTGCCCCTCACCAAGGCAGGGACTAGAAGCAGAGGGAAAAGGCAGTTGTGAGTAAGCAAAGGGCTAGACGTTTTCTTCCACTACCTTCCTCCCCAGCCCTGTTTTAGTCAAAATGACCAGACCTTGTGGCGACAGTAACCGCTATACTTTAGCACCCCTCACTCCTGCCGTCTCTTCCCGGACGCCTTGGAAGGGAAAATGTCTCGACCTTCCCGCGCCACAGATGAATCGCCCGGATTTGGGGAAGATGCCCCGAGCTTGTCGTGGACGGGCCCCGGGAGCGGAAACCCAGGCCTAGGAACTTTAAATTCCACTCCGCCAACTCAGCCAGGGTTGCGCGGCCGCCCGGGGCGCCGCTACCCACCGTCGCGGCTCTGGACAAAATCCCGACTCCTCACCCCGTGTCTTCTGTTCGCGTCGCCGCTGAAACTACAGCAAGTACAACAGCTACCTAAGTACAACAGCTACCTTAGCAGCAACCTGACAGTTTCAAACTGCACAGAGGAATTAAGGACAGCCCTGGGCATTGGCTCCGAGCTTCAGCAATCTGCCGTTTGATTGGTCCGAACGCCGGGGGCGGGGCTTTGAGCCGCCGCAGGGAGAAACCGGAATTAGTTTACTTAGGAGTGCCCAGTTCCCAGGTTCCGCCGGTTCCGGGGGGCGGGGTCTTAGGGAGCCCCGCCCAGCGCTCGGGGGCTGCGTACGCGCATGCTCAGTCGCGTTCTGCCGCTGCAGGCTGCGAGGCGGCTGTGGGATGAAATTTGATTAGAGGCTTCTGAGCAGCGCTGAAGTCGGCCAAGGTGGCGTGGAGCTGGTTTTCAACAGTGCAGGTAGCTTAGGCGTGAGTCTTCATGGTTCAGTCTGCAAAAGAGCCATCTGCATCCACAGATCCCCTGTAACAGAAGCATTTGGAGGTGCTTTTTAAGTGCAGATTTTTGATCCCTCTGTGTTGATTCCTTCTGTCTTGGGTATGGACAGAGAATCTGAATTTTAACAAACACCGCCAGTGATTCTGATGCAGGGGTCTGCGGACTGATGCGGACTTTAAGAAATTGTTGGTCTAGGTTTTACTACTCACCTCAACTGTATCAGACTGCAAGGCACGCTCTTCTGGCAGAGTGTCGACCTCAGGGCTGGCCGGTTTACTCAGCTGGTTAGAGCTCCACCTTGTAATACCAAGGTCAAGGGTTCAGATCTCAGTAATGGCCAGCCGTAAAGAAAAAGAAAAGAAAAAATCAGGTCATGATTATAATGTGGCTCTACCACTTACTGTCATTTTTGGATAACTCTACACGCGTAAAAGGGGGTACCTGTTAGGGAGCATCTCTGGGTTTTTATTATTGGTGGAAAGAGTTGAAACCCATGTTATTTTTGCTGGACCTGGGTTAGGGGACTGATTTGAAATCTGTTTCTGTTTCAGGTCATCCCTGACTCATCTAAAAAGCCTTTTATCTGCTCACCCTATTATTGATTAGCAGGGACTATAAGGGAACATTCCCCACTCTGGGGATCTCTAACATTGGTGATTCTTGTCCAGGGTAGGAACCATAATCTGGTCTATCATTTTCATTTTATGGAGGAGGAAATTAAGTCTAGAGAGATCTATGTTTGTTTTCCTTGGGTTGCAAATCTGGAAAGAGATAGAGATAAAGATAGGAGGAGAGAGAGAAAGGGAAGTTCAACAGGAAAGGGATGGGGGTGGAGATAGGGACAGATTTTAGGGACAGAACACTTACTAGGGCCTTCCTCTAGGTAGAGGATGCCGTGATGTTCCTTAAAGACTTGATTCTTTACGAGCTAGCCCTATGGCTGTTTTTCGAGGAGACTGATAGACTTACAGATTTTCTTCCCTTCTTTTTCATCTCACTTGTGTGATGTTCCTTAAAGACTTGATTCTTTACGAGCTAGCCCTATCGCTGTTTTTCGAGGAGACTGATAGACTTACAGATTTTCTTCCCTTCTTTTTCATCTCACTTGCTCCTCAATTCAAATTTACCTGCCTTTGTCATAGCCCCTGGCTGGGCTTTGTTTCTCCAGGTTACAAGTGGCTGACATAGTAATTTAATCTCCACAGATGAGAAAGGCGAAAACTTCTGGAGCTGTATGTTCCCTGTGAACTTTTGGACTCTGGCCTTCTGGAAACAATGTTCTGGCTTTTCTAGGTCAGAAAAGTGACTTGGTGAAATCCGAGTTCAAGCAGGAAGGAGTACAAGGATTGTGGGAGATTAATTTGGGGCAAGGGGTTCACAGTGCATGTCCCCAAATAGAACTTCTGCAGCTAGACTACACAGTCTGCTTAGAATCCTTCCACACACTGAGAGCCAAGAAGATGTATTCACTGAACACAATTAACTGAGGCAGAGCAGAGGGAGAAGACTATCAATAAGGCAAAAGCACAGGGTAAACAGCAGATATCATTGGTGCAGTGGTCTGCATGAGGCAGCTCATCACTTTGCAATGGATTAAGAGCTTATTCAGAATATTTTGATTCTGTGGATTCCACAGTTGCATTCTGCTACAGAGCACTCCCTGGCCCTTTTATTGCAAAAGGGACTCCATTTCTTGGCCTGCCCCATCAGCCTTCTGTTCTTAATTGTAAAGACTCATTATTGAATCTCTCCGGTAGCATCATCTATCCATATAAAAACTTCCTTACCCTTAGCATTTCTTTCTCCTGATAAAACAATCTAGGACTAGCTGTGAGAGGCAGGATTAATTAGTTTTTCAGAGAACAATATTACTGAGTCCCACTGATGTTTTGAGTACTATAACAGCTGCTGTATTCTTGGATCTTCAGGGCTTTTAAGGGTGGGTTTGCAGATCAAAGTCATTTGGCTCAGTAATAAGAATCTACGCAATTCTAAATTATGGCTCTTTCTTCCTTTCTCTCTCTCTCTCCTCCCTCCCTCCTTTTCCATCTTTCCTCTTTTCCTTCCAGAAGAGAGGCTAGATTCAGTATTCCAAAGCAGATTTGA
The DNA here is from genome assembly GCF_000696425.1 of Galeopterus variegatus. Classification (NCBI taxonomy): domain Eukaryota; kingdom Metazoa; phylum Chordata; class Mammalia; order Dermoptera; family Cynocephalidae; genus Galeopterus; species Galeopterus variegatus. Next base: position 49,309 of record NW_007731764.1, on the reverse strand, counting down.
AATGCAGTAGAACATGTTTCATCTCCTTGATAACACCATTTGAATAGATTTTTTTCTGTCACCCTTTGTGTGTGAAGGTTATGTCAATCCACCTCCAATCTATAAACACATTCCAGAGTTCAATTATAAGTCCATTGTTTGTAACTCGAAATACATTTTCCTTCCGAAAAATGAAAGTGTTGTAACTCCAAGGTCAGCTCAATTATGAATCCATAATAAAGCTAAAACATTGTTCACAAGCAGTAAAACAAGTAGAAAACAATACTCTTGCAAGACCTATAGATTTAACGAAGAGGAGAGATAACACTTAATAAGAAAGATTTTATTGTGTGTTTGTCTTGAGTGTTGATGAAAAAGCAAAAGGGTGGTGTGGTAGGAGTGGGACACACTTGTTTACAGAGCGGAGGCTACATGAAAATGTATTGAATGCTTAGGGAACTGATGGGTAGAAGGCAGGAGAGGAGTAGGCATGGCTAGATTGGTGTGAAACAGATGCATGTTTCCTGCTCTGGGATATATCCTGGGGCTGACCTGCTCCTAACCCCTGTGAGCATTTGTACCTGCCCATCTCACACAAGTTATTGCATGAGTTGAAATATTAGTCTCACTATATATAGTCTGCATATGTGTGTTAACGTGTCTTCTATTTCAGAATCTTCAGGAGGATAGGTAAAGGAGATTGGGGATGCCAGGTATAGTCACTGTCATGTTGCTTATTACTTAAGTCTGATGAATGGAGACACTAATCTCCATTAGCAAGATCTTCAAGTGACTTGTCTTAGAGAAATGTGTGGCAATAAAAAATAGAAAACTCCATTTAGATGGCCCTGAATCCATCCCATTACATTCAATGAATGAAACTGGTAGAAAAATGAATTTGAATCACTGCAGTCACTGACTTTGCTATTTCTGCTAAAGTAATGCTTCCAAATAACTGTACAGCTCCAAATCTTCAAATTTGGAGGACTAATTAACTCATTTTGCTATCTTCCTCAAGTAAGTAGACATGGCATAATGGTTTTGCTAGAACTAATGGGGGAAAAGCCTGTATTATTTGGATTACATAGTTTAAACTCAGTTGCTTATAAAACAACATCAACACCTTTTAAATTACATCACCAAAAATTTATTTAGGTTAACAATAGTAGTTTAAGTTATACTAATGGATGTCTAAAAAGTGACGATAAAGTTTTACAATGTTTTTCAAAGTAGGGAAGAAATGCTCGTTCTGTATTAAATAGTTGGTCATACATTTGAGCTAAGACCTCTAAGTGGAAAACGTTTTGGGACAGATCATCTTGGCTAATTAGATCATCTTGATAATCCATTTAATCAGGTCCAATTAGGTAAATTACTAGTGAGGCTGTGAACTGAAATTCATTTTCTTTTTTTAATCATGTGATGCTTTAACTCCCAAGATTTTTAGATTTTAGGCAGAATATTTTCTTTTTTTTTTTTTCCTTTTAACTGGTAAGGGGATTGCAACCCTTGGCACTGTGTGGACTGCACCACGCTCAGCCAGTTAGCGCACCGGCCATCCGTATATAGGATTCAAACCCGCGGCCTCAGCGCTACCAGTGCTGCACTCTCCCAAGTGAGCCACGGGGCCAGCCCTAGGCAGAATATTCTCTGATACAAGAACTTTATAAGGGAAATAATAATGATTTTTGGTCAAACTAAAAGTCAGTCATGTCATTAAGCAGGGTCAAATTAAAATATCACTAAATTTATTAAGTAAAATCCTATGTTCAACTCTAACAAAGAAATGTGCTACTTTATGTCCCAGAAGCAGACTTCTGTTGAACAGGTCTTTTAGGAAGAAGTCCCTTTTTTGTCTTGAGTCTTCATTTGAATTAACTTGTTTCTTCTACTTAAAATATCTGCCTATCACTCTTATTTACAATTCTTTTTTCAGGACTGGCCATATATTAGGGTGTTCTCTCCCCAGATCCCTATTTTTTCCTTTCCCCCTAAAAAAGAAGAGTTTTTTAAGAGTAAAAAACCATAAATCATGATGAATAGATTGGAGTATGAAAACCAGCCAAGGTACACAAGTTACAAAATTCCTGAAATGTTAAAAATTCTTATAGTAATTATTCACCATTCTCGAGTTCCTGAGTTCTCTTCTGAGGTGGAGGGTACCGACTCACTCCAGTTCTTGTTTTGTGAATCAGCCTATTTGACCTTGTCTGGCTTAGGTGCCAAACTAAACTAGTCTACCTATAGCCTGGAATTGATATAAGTGATTTGTATGAATAGGTATGAGTGATGGTCCCTTCGAGAACATGTTTTCAGAACTAATTTCTGAGTAGGGGCTATTCTTACTGCCATGTATCTTACTCCACTTTCTTACCCCATGTAAACTCCTCCCCACCCAACATCACTTGGGTCTTCTAGGTTCCCCAGCAGGTATCAAAATCACCTGGATGGCTTACTAAAACACAGGTTGCTGGGCTCTATGCAGAATTTCTGATTAGGTAGTTTTGGAGTGGGGTCCAAGAATTTGCATTTCAAACGAGTTCCCAGGTGGTACTGATGCTGCTGACCCTGGGGCCACACTTTGCCCTAGGTCAATCAGGGTCCTATCTCCTAGCTATGAGCTCTCTGGCTCTAAGCTTCAGCCTTGTCCACCCTGTGACAAACAGATATCTCTATTAATCTGCTGTAGACACTGCTAGCTTCATACCTGGTCTCCTGGAGGTAGAAGTCAATTTCCTACCTAAGCCCTAAAGACAGGTGTTGGGAAAATATAGGAAAATGGTCAGGGCCCCTCAGATGTTCAGAATTTTGCCGAGCACTTGCTGTAAATAGCCACATACATCCAGGTGTTCCTTGGTTACTATCTAATGTAACTGCGCATAGGCACCCAGGTGTCCTGGGTTATGGACCATACTAAGCCTAAAGAACTAACGGCTCTGATACATGATGCTTCTCGGGATGCTCTGGAAAGCCACCAGGACGGATGCTCCTAGCTCTAAATAAAGCCTACTAATATTTTACCCATGGCTCCCAGAACCTTTTTCTATTAAGGTCTGTGATCCAGTCTGTATAACGGGTTTGAGGGGTCTGTGAGCCCTAGCCCTTGCCCTAGCCCTGCAATAGGAAACTTCAGAATTTAGACAGTGGAGCCCTGTTCTGAAAGCTGTGCACCTTGGAAATCTCTGGAGTTTTGAGCCTTTCAAGTTCTATCCTCTCTTCACCCCAGTTCCTCCTGTTCTTTTCAGTCGCTTGCAGCATATCCACCCACAGCCTGCCTCCGACCCGGCAAATCCACCCTGCTGAAGCTCAGCTTCTCACCTCCTCTTCTAAGTAGCACCTCTTTCTAATTCATCCTGTTTGTGATGGGTGTGTGATCCTGAAAGCCAATTTGTGTTGCATCTTTTCCTTCTAATAGCTTTTAGCAGATGTGCATTGCCTGCCTCATATCTGCGGTAATTGAAGCTGAGAGGTGGCTATCAGGGCCTAGGCCCACAGCTTTGGCTTCTGGATCTGTAACTTCAGATACTTCCCATCTACTATGTTATCACTCAGACGCTGCCGTTTCTGCCAGGGAAATGGTTTTGCAGAACTGCAGGTTCAAGCCAACAGCAACCTTGCAGTACAGCCAGGGTCTCAATAATAATTCTTCTGTTAGGTTCCCACCAATCTGGCAACAAAGTCTTTGTTCTCTAGAGAAACAGAACTTGTGCATGTTTGTATGTGTGTGTATTTATTTATTATAAAGAATTGGCTCATGTGAGTATGGAGGCTGAGAAGTCTCACAATCTGCCACCTGCAAGGTGGACACCCAAGAGAATTGTTGGTGTATTTTCAACCTAAATGCAGAAGACTGATGAGTCAGGCAGATAGAATGAATGCTCTCTTATACCACCTTTTGGTTTTTTTTAGGCCTCTAATGGATGGGATGAGGCCCGCCCACATTGGGAAGGAATCTGCTTTACTCTGTTTACCTATTCAAATGTTAATCCCCTCTAGAAACACCCTCATAGACACACCCAGAATAATGTTTAACCAAACATCTGGCTCCCCATGTCCCAGTCAAGTTGACACATACAATTAATCATCATAGCATTATTCTTAACTGATTTCAGTGAATTATAGGGGCTGACTCACATGCAGTCATAGAGAGCATCTTCTCATGTACCATGAGGGGCCTGCCATGGTTTTCCTTTCTCACTCAGGATCCCCCCCTCCCCAGATGACCTGCTGCCGAGACCTCAGATACCCACAGAGACACAGCTGGTAACTGTCTAAGATGCCTTCATATCCCACTCCCAGCACAGGTGCCTCTGCTCTCTCAGGCATCTGCCAAAGGCAACCCTGCTGGCAGTCCTGCAAGCTACTGGTGACCTTGCCCCATGTAATAGATGCTGACATCCCTGCTGCATGTACTGGCTCCTGTTGTTGGCAAGGTTGCTAGAGTTCTGCCCTGTCGATGCAGATGCTGGTGATGGCATTGATTTGACCAAGATTTCACGGCACCAATAGGTGCTCTATTAAGTAGAAAGGAGCTTTTTACATCTTTTGTCTTATATTTTTACCTGGGTTCCATAGCAGTGTTTCCTGGTGTTGCCAGTGAATGGAGATAACTTAGTGAAGAAGTTTCTGGTAGAGATGGCTAGCTGTCTAACTAAAATCCCATTATGTAGAATTAGTGCCAAGAAGCAGCTTCCCAAGAATTTTTTTAAATTTCTGAGCCCCCCACCCACCTTTGCATTCAGTGGAGTTATGGGACTAGTTCATACTTACGTGAACAGAGCTGATATATTTCATTTCCGGGCCAGGGAGTTTAAGGAGTGGGTGTGCCTCCTTTGCTTTCTCTTTCCCCTTCTGCCAGCTCTAAGACCTCAGGGAATGTCAGAATACAGGACAGAAGGAGCAGGACACCCACCTTCGAATGCTCTGAAAGCAAGAAGTATATTTTCTGTATGCTTAAAAATGATGAAAATGATAAATTGTATGCTATGTGTATTTTACCACAATTAAAAAAAATAAATTCTACTGTGAAAAGTTACTGAAAATTTGAGGTTCATTTGTTATAGCAGCTAACATAACCCTAATTGATTCTCTGCTCCCTAAATTTGTTTTCCTTTAGGACTTCACTTATCAGAACTTTGGTACAATTCATAGACAGTGTACAATAGGAGCAACACTCAAAATTCTTCTTTTCTTTTTACACTGGCCCTTTGTCCATAGCAAGTCTTTCTGTGCCTTAATACTTTTTAAAAGACATTTCTAGAAATAGACTCTTATTATTACAGACTAGTGGTTAAGCTCACAGACCCCAGACACAGGTTGCCTGGGTTTGAACCTCAGCTCTGCCTCTGATTAGCTGTGTGACCTTGCGTAAGTCATATAACCTCTGCATGGTCTCAATTGTCCTAAGTGAAAAATGGAGTAATAACATTATTTATCTTAAAAAAAAGGTTCCTGCGAGGATTCCATGAGCTGAAAGATGTAGAGTACACACATCTGCCTAGAGTGCACATCACTGATTCAAAAGGTTTAACTGTTGATATTGATAATGCACCTTACAGCCTCTCCTATCATAACACACATGTGTGAATCTTGGGTGAGTAATTTAAGTTTGAGTTTCTTCCTAAAAAAAATAGTAAAAAAAAATTCTATAGTAACAACAGATTTCCTCTCAGAGAGAAAAGGCAGACCGTTAATTTTGGGGCACTCAACCCTAGAATACTTGAGTACTTGCTATGCATTGTGAAGCAAAATTAAGGCTGTTGAGGCAGAAGAGCTTTAGAGAAGATTTTTAGAGGACAAATGTGAGGACTGACCTGACCAACAGGGTTGGAAAGTGCTTTGAAGTCTGTTACAAGCTGCAAGGCTTTTATAGGAAAGTTTACATAGGGAGGGGGACACCTCATTTCTGAGTTGTCTCATTTTCATTGGTGGGTAAAAATACAAAAGTTATAATCATTGATTACAGATTACATCATAAAACTAAAACTGTCTATGTGCATTTTCTAGCACGTTTGTCCTGCTTTTTGACATTTCTTTGTCAGCAGGTTATACATTAGTTACTGAGTCACGTCTAAACCACATACTATTCTCACCTATCGAGCAAGATGTTGACACCGAGATCATGAGACTCAATGTCAACCTAGTGGAGGTTTATTTTAGAAACCTGCTTTGTCTTTGTCGTTAGCGTCAAGCAATATGCTAGGCCCTTCCACATACATAGTATTTTGTTTCTAGGTTGCTACAAAATTCTGCATAATTAAACTATAGGATCAGAAAAATACACTCAGAGTAAAAATTTAGTTTGATAATGTATAGAGAATTGTGGTACAATATTAAATGTTATTGTATCCTACAATATTGTATATTTATCCCTAAAGTGTAAGGATTATTTTATAGAATGTTGTTTGGATTTTAGAATTTTTATTAATAAGAAAAAAACAAATACACAAAACCAGATTAAAGGTTATTTATATTCTAGAAACACATCAGAAGAGAAATGACATAAAAAATGAGATTTTGCATTCCTCAAGTGTCATATTTATTCATTAAAATACATAAGGTAATGAATCTTAAAATACTACAAAACAAGCTCTATCCTTTAAAAATATATAGATTCTGTGCTCACTTCAGCAGCACATATACTAAAAAATATATAGAGATAGATAGATACATTCTGTTAATGCAAAAAACGTTTTTTAAATTTATGGGTTGATAGAATTTTATACTTAAAAAACATAGAGATAGATAGATACATTCTGTTAATGCAAAAAACGTTTTTTAAATTTATGGGTTGATAGAATTTTATACTTAAAAAACATTTTGCATTGGTAATTATTCTTACACAAATCCTTATTTTCCTAAGATGAACAAGTATGTTTCCTAGTCCATTCATGCTGCTATAACAAAATGTTACAAACTGGGTGGCTTATAAACAACAGAAATTTATTTCTCCAAATTCTGGAGGCTGTGAAGTCCAAGGTGCTGAAGGATTCTGCACCGGTAAGAGCTTTCTGGTTCATAGATGGTGCCTTTGAGCTATGTCCTCACATAGTGGAAAGGGCAGTCGAGCTCCCTCAGGCCTCTTTTGAAAGGGAACTGTTCCATTAATGAGGGCCCCACCCTCATGACCTAATTACCTCCCACAGGCCCCACCTCTTAATACCATCACCTTGGGGGTTAGGATTTCAAAACATAAATTTTGGAGGGACATAAACATTCAGACGATAGCAGTATATATTCAAAGAGTATTTTAATGAAAATTCAAAAGTTGTTTATTTCTATCACATCAAACATTTATAAAACTAATGTAAACACACCAGAATTCCAAGAAAAATATGCAGAGAAAATGTTCTTTGAAATTAAAATTTAAATTCAAGATTGCAAAATACCTGTCTAGACTTTAGTTCAAATAATTGAAACTGCAGTTGAAGATGTTAACAGAAAAATGTACAGCATAAAAGCATTAATTTTACCATGAGAATAAAAGAGGGGATGAAATTGATTTGCTGAATTTCTAAGAACCAACAGTTGCATAGATTGTCTGAGCATCTTTAAAAGTGAACAGCTATTAATCCATTTATGACCAGTAAATATATCATATATATTAATAAAACATGAATTATATGAAAAATAATATGAATATATAATATAAATTATTTAAAATTATACATAATTCTACCTTAACAAAATTATGAAAAATATATTTGTGTGGGGTTTTTTGTCTTTTGTTTTTTGAGGCGAAAAGGATTTGAAGAAAACTTAATGCCTATATTTCTATTAAACGCTATCATTTAGGAATTACTTTTCAAGGAGAGCAACATTTAGTTGTTAGTATTGCTAATTAAATATCTTTCACCTTTCTAATAATAAAATCCTAATCAGAATAACTGTGAAAACTGAATATTTTCCCTTATACACTTTGCTGATAATAAAATAAGATGAAAATAAAATAAGACTTTTTTTTTTTGACCAGAGGTTTTAATTTATGATTATTATTATTGGTGTATATTTTTTCTCTTTCTCCTCAGTTCCTCTATCTTTGCCCATAAAATCCCAAATCTCCTTCAAAGCCTATCCGAAATGCCACTTCCTCTATGACCAGAGGTTTTAATTTATGATTATTATTATTGGTGTATATTTTTTCTCTTTCTCCTCAGTTCCCCTATCTTTGCCCATAAAATCCCAAATCTCCTTCAAAGCCTATCCGAAATGCCACTTCCTCTAAGAGGTCTATTTTGGTTTTTGTTTGTTTGTTTGTTTTTATATTATTTCTTGTGATCTCTTCTCCACTCATACACTTTGTATGCCTAGCTCATATTATATCCTGCCTTATGTTACTAGATCGTATAGGGCAGGGATTGGGCCTTCTCATTTTTGTGTCACCTGTGGCACCAAGCACAGATCTAAAATTCAGTGAACCCTAAACAAACATTCCCTGAATTAAAAATGCTGAATGCATGGTTTTTCTCTCTACTATAAAATGATTTGTGTTTGCTGTTCAACCAAACCTCTCTCCTCATTTTATGTAGGCTGCAAATTCCTTTAGAAGGAAGGTCAGCCTGCAGCATGACGCATCAATGCAGGGTCAGTGTGTTGTCCCTGCCCTGGTGGCTCCCACAGAATGGAAGGAAGTTTGTCCCAGCCACACCAGGTGGCAGTGTGACCCATGCCTGCATGGCCACAAAGGCCCATGTATGAGGAATAACAATGCAGCAATTCCACCAAGAAAACATTTGAAAATAATTAAACACAAAAAAGATAAATGAATTCCATTTGCTGTATATTAGTTAGAGATTCAGACTTGCACAGTGTATATGATTGCTACTGACAGGTTAAAGTGAAAAAAAGTATTATTATTTGCACTGTCAACAGGTTCACAGAGAGAAATAGATATGTATCTCAGCAGACAAGAGTAAATCTTAGCATTTCATAAAGGAATAGAAGTGATCACATTGAAAATTAATATTATTATACTATTTTGTAAATACGAGAATATCTGTAATAGTCTTTAAATTAATCTTCAAAACTCAAAGGGTCAGACTATTCTATTTATCAAAAATCAAGAGATTAATTTGGTTTTCAAGATACAGTATTTTTGGAGTTACAAAATGGTTGAATTTTGGTGCAGGTGAATGATTTGGCAAAATCTTTTACATGTATATAAATACCCTTATTGTCTTAAAGTTGGGATTCCTGCTAAAGTTTGACTGAATTTGGAATATGGAGAAATAAGGGACAATTGCATCATTCTGGTTTCAGTAACATATTCCTTTGTGAAGTAGCACAGTCTGCAGTGCAGTCGTCCCTCCATATCCATGGGGGATTGGATCCAGGACCTTCCTCAGACACCAAAATCCAAAGATGCTCAAGTCCCTGGTACAAAATGGCATAGTATTTGCATATAACTTATGCACCTCCTCCTGTATACTTTAAATCATTGCTAGATACTTATAACACCTAATACAATATGAATGCTATGTAGTTATTATACTGTATTTTAAAGTTTTATATATTTTTATTGCTGTATTGTTATGTTTTACTGTTTTCAAATATTTTTGATCAGTGGTTGATTGAATGCACAGATGCAGAACCCGTGGATACAGTGGACCGACTGTACTTGGTTCTGAGTATCTGTTGGAACTGTAAGGTAGAGGAAGCACTAACTGAGAGAAATATCTTCTTTGGGGCTTGATGTGGACACTTGTTACTGGTACATTTCTGATTGCCCAGCATCCTTTAAACACTCTTCTAATGTTTGGAAAGCTTTCTGTCTTATGAGTTCTGCAGGTTGTAGTGGGAAACTCGCTTTCCCAGCTTCCCTTGCAGGAGGGCACAGGTTGTGTATCCTGGATTCCACCAATCAGATTCACTTGCATGTGACCCCCTTCATTCAGGGGTGAGCAATGGGAGAAAGGAAACATGCAGAATCTGTCATTTGGCAAGTGTGGCAACAGAGGTGTTAAGCTCTTTAGGAGTATTAGTGCCAGAGTTTCTGGCATTTGGTCCTGAGCATCCCCCTGTGAGCTGAGCAGCATTGGTTCAAGTTATGGTGTAGGTGCTGATGGTGGCAGCGGAGGTGTTTTAGTTGTGGTGGCTCCTGCATAGTAATTGGACAGCTTCTGACTGCTCAGCATCGAAGCCTAGTCCTCAAGCCCTCTCAGACCTCCTGGGAACTACGTATTTGCTCGTAATTAATTCTTTTTTTCACTTAAGCCAGAAAAGGTAGATTTTGTTGTTTGCTACTTTTTAAAACTCTGACTGAAACAGGAATAAGAGGCTATACTATTTTTTTTTTTTTTTTAGACACAACTTTTGGGATAACTTGCACAAATTTTTTGTGGTGTTATAAATCTAGGGAAATTTTCATGTGAAAACAAGACAGGAAGAAAGGAAGAATTCAATATAATAATTGTAATCTAGGAATGATTAAAGATCTGATAAATGAGATAACCACAGCTGAGTAAAGGTAAAGTCATTTCGATATTTACATCTGTAAGTAGCATGCTCTCTGCAAATAAGGGAGAAATAATTTTAATGTTTAAAACTAGAGCCATACTAGGAAACACCTAAATTTGATGTCAAAGACTAATTTAGCAAAGTATCACTGTTTTAGAAAAGCTGAAGACTGTTTTTGTCCAACCAGTACCTCATTTCTCTTCTATTTATGATCTCCTTCTTTACTATGGGGAACCCTTAGCATGGGGCTAGCACCAGGCTGTCCACTCCACCCTTTTCTCCATTGCCCCGAGGAAGGCAGGTGACCCAGCCCTGGCTAATCAGAATACTCTCCTCCCTGTCTCCTGTTCACATATGAGCACATGATTCAAGCAGGGCACATCAGGGTCCTCCCTGACAGCTGGTATATGAACTCTGGGAGTGAGTCTCTTGTTCACTGGGATTGCAAGGTCTAAGGACAATGTAAGCTGCTCTCCCCAGCCACTTGGAGGAAGCTGCCTATGGTAGGAGAAAATGAGGCAACATACACAGAGAATAGGCAGGGATGAGAGCGGGAGTGCCTAAGAGCCCTGATAACATTTTTTGAGCCTCTGGTCCAACTGTGCCTGGACAATTATGATTCAGCTTCTTTGATTGGCTTTCTGTCACTTAGTGATCAAAAGTGTCCTGGTAGTATGATGACACTACCATGTCTACATTATGTTGACAAAACTAAAGAGAAAAAAAATTATTTCTAGCATTATTCTCTGATTATAAAAGTAATAAATACCTATTATAGGAAAATTGGAAAATATTAGAAAATGCTTGAACACGAGCATACACAAGAAAAGTTGCCAATCCATAAGCCAACCACATGGAAAAAACCAACAATTTTATTTATATCATCCTACATAACTATGTATATGGACATAACCGTGTATATGGACAATTGGAGGTTTTGTAATCTGTTCATCTAATAATACATTGTGAACATTTTTGTGTCATTAACTTTTTTCTCCTGCATAATTAAGTTACTAAACCATTTTGGAGAGTCATGGTCAAAAATGTTACTTGACAAATGTTAGGACAGTGAGTATGTGATGGACACGTTTGCCAGCAAGATATGAGAGAGATTTACAACAGATGTCTCCCCTCTCCCATTAGTCTTGTCCTAACAACTCTAACTCACTAAACACATTTTAGGGCTGCAGAGAGTATAATAGATGTGTTGTTGAAGATTATGCCTGTCTTGCCAAGCCTCCTACTGATTTGACAACAGGATGCCAAGCAGACAATACGACCTCATGTGGTGGAATGGAGACGAAGGAATCAGGCTGGGTTGAGGGAGAAGCCTGTGACAAGGCAGTTCAAAGGCAAGTGGCCTATTAGTCAAGAATTCTGTGTTGATTTATGTGAAAACAGTAAGCCTTCCATCTTACATTCTAGCTCAGAAGATTTAGAGGCTGTGCTGTCTGAGGAGGACTCAATTGTGTTTCCTATGTAGGACCTGTCCAAGGCAAGGCTGGGTGCCCCATTCATTGCTGTCTTTAAGAAACAAAGTAGCTATCAAAAATAAATGTAAGGGGCCGGCCTGTGGCTCACTCGGTAGAGTGCGGTGCTGATAACACCAAGGCCACGGGTTCGGATCCCATATAGGGATGGCCGGTTAGCTCACTGGGTGAGCGTGGTGCTGACAGCACCAAGTCAAGGGTTAAGATCCCGTTACCGGTCATCTTTAAAAAAAAAAAAAAAAAAAATGTAAGGAATATAAATGTATGTGTATGTGTATGTATATGTATGTGTGTATATATATATGAGATTCTTACAGGTATTGACTGATGATAACCTCCTCACGCTTGATCTTGTTAGGGCTGAGTTGGATGCTGTAGGGTAACTCTGGATCTCTAATGAACCATAATTCCAGGAGTTATTAGTAGTGATTGAGCAGCAGAGATGCGGATGCTCTGTTCTACATAGGACTCTCTGAATCACTGACATAATATTTGGGTAATAAGTGCAGAGGCATTTGGAAAAAGGATTCCCTGAGTGGCAGGATGTAGCTGACATACTGGGGTTCTCCCAGTGGCTCTGGTGAGTAGTGCCATTGAGGGTGGAGGATTGATCTAGAGTTCATAGGAAGACTTCCCTTTCTACTCTGGAAAGGGAAAAAAATTTTTTTTTTCCTTAGGGACAGAACAAAGTTTCTCCAAAGATATGTGAGTTCTGCTCCAGAATTGACAAAACTTCACTCAAATTTGGGAAATGTTTACCGAGTACCTCTTGTGAGCTGGGTACTGATTTTGGTGCTGGTAATTTCAGCTGTGAATAAAAACAGAAATAAAAGAGAAATCCTAGAGGCCAAGGGAAGAAAGTTATCAACTGTGACCTTGAAGTTGAGAAAAAAACATGGGATTTATCTACATGGTGGAGGGCACTGTGACCTTAACAAGAACAATTTTAGAGGAGGGATGGAGAAAAGCCTGATGAGAGTGTGCCAAGAGAGAAAAAGAGGAGAAGATGGCAGAATAGATGGTCCCCAGCGTCACCCTCTCCCACAATCAACCAATTTACAACAATTAAAAAGCAATGGCAGCCAAGCTGAGGCCACTAAAGCTCAGGGGAAGAGGAGGAGAGACCTACGGAGTTCATGAAGGAAGGAGAAGCCACAGTGAGAGAGAGAAAAAACTGCTCTGACTCTTTTGAGCCTCATACACTTCAAGGTTGGCCCCGGTGAACACACACAGCAAGAGCTGGCAAAAGCCACAGCTGTGCCCTTCATATGAGTTGCTTGGAGGTGCCAGGAGAGAAGAGGGCCTTGGTGGCTCCCAGGCCAGGAAGAATACTAACAGTTTTCCCGTGGACCCACATAGGAGAGAGGAGCCACAGACAACTGAAAAAGGGAGCCACTCAGAGGCTGGTGAGTCATCACAAGGGACCAACACATGGCCCATCTCATGGGAAGTGTTTGGAGTGTGGGCAGTGGGGGAGACGGGCCCACCAGGGGAACACTGGAGCACCGCATGGACAGCTGATCTGCTCCCTAATCAGCGCAGGCCCACTCAGTGGAGACTGGTCAGGAATGTAGAACCATAGGAGGTGCAGTTTGCTGAAAAGTCTCAGATCCAGACCAGATTATGTACACAACCCAGGTGTACCAGAACTCATGAGAGCTGGAAGTACCTACAAAGTCAACCATTAAAACCTGAGCTGCACAGAAAGCCTTCCACAGGGAATCAGCAACAAAGCAGCAATTTAGCTCAACCACAGGGCTCAAGTGCTGGTTCCCACAGGAAGTTCCCCCATTTTAGAAATAAGCAAAGGACAACAAATTAGTTCCAGTGCAGAGTTTAAGGGGTGAGAACAGTGAATAATCCCACACAGAACTGAAAGAAAAAACAAAATACCCACAGACCAGAGACAAAGTTTGATATTAACCAGTAAAGGTTTCACATCACCAAAGAACACCTATAAACCCTAGAAGGACTGGAAGCCCCCATACCCCTGAGCTGGGGTGGTGGGTGGCTGAGGGCCTCAGTGACCACTCCCTGATGTCCATATCCAACCCAGCAATGACCAAGCTGCCACTGGAAGCCCGCTGGACTCCCCTGTCAGAATGAGGAAGGTGCCATGGGCATTGACCATGCCTCCCCTCCCTTATTCCTCCTCCTCCCACACTATCACCCTCCCCTTTCCCTTCCCCAACCCCCAACTGCTCTGTAACAACATCTTAGAATGTAAAAATAAATAAATAAATAAATAAATAAATTTTTTAAAAAGAGAGAAAAGGAGGAGAGGAAATAGAGATAGAAATTATAGAAAATTATTTTGAGGAGTGTTTCTATTAAGGTAGGGGAGCAGGGAAATGGAGTGGTATTCAAAGTCAAGGGAAGATTTTTCTTTCTTAAGGATGGAAGATATTACATGCATTTATATGATATTGGAAATGTTCAGAGGAGGTAGAAAATCTGATGTTGAAGGATAGAGGACAATTGCTGGAGTGATGTCTTTGACAGATGAGGGGGACAGGATCTAATGCACAAATGAAGGGATGGGTGTTAGGTAGGTGCATAGAATGTCTGCAGGTTGTAGCAGGAGTATGAAGGCAGAGATGTAGCTAGATTTCATGTTGGGAGCATGCATAGAAGTTAGATAGGGCATTAGCAGTAGGGGCCACCTGGAGATAGTGGTTTTGTGTTTAAAATGAATCCATTCAGCCTGGTTGTGCAGTTTCCTCCAGCCACATTCAGCTAACTAGGTGCATGTGCAGAGTAGCCGGAGCAATGTAATCTGGGGTATGGTTAATCCCATTGAAGTACAAGGGAGTGATTCTAAAGACAGACCAGGGAATCTAAGTAGGATAAGGGAGAAAAGGAGGAAGTGCGGTAGGTGAGGGGTAGTAAAAAGCTGGAGAGCTCACTGGGGACAAAGAATTGTTGCACTGGTGATATAAGGAGTGAGTAAAAGAGGAAGATGGTAGTGTCAGAGAGCGGAATCATTGAAATTCAGATTTATAAAAAACTTTGTAAAAAAGATATTTATTCATTATTTTTAAATATTCTTTCTTTAAACAAACTTTTAAAGGTATAATTTATAATAAAATTCACATATTTTAAGCATAATTGTCATCAAAATGAAGATATAGAAGATTGCCATAATGCTCTCCAAACTTCATTTGTGCCACTTGGCAGTTTATTTCCCCCACCCCAAAGAAACACTGGTCACTGGTCTGGTTTAAAAAAAAGTTTTTATTTAATAACCATAGGTGAGTTTTAACTATTCTATAATTTCATATAAAAGGAATCATACAGTATTTGCTCTTTTTATGCCTGGCTATTTTCACTCAGTATAATGTCTGTGAAATTCATCCATGTTATTGTGTGTATCCATACTTTTTCTTTTTTATTGCTAAGTGGTATTCCATTGTATAAATATACAACTATTTGGCTATTTACCTGTGGATAGATATTTGGGCTGTTTACAGTTTGGGCTATTATTAACATTCATAAACAAGTCCTTTTATGGACATATGTTCGTATTCCGTCTTGGGTGAATACCTAAAACTGTAATTGCTCCTAGGTATTTGTATTAGTCCATTTCTGTTGCTTATAATAAAATACCCAGAACTGGATAATTTATAAAAAACCAATATTTATTGCTTATATTTTTGGAGGCTGGGAAGTCCAAAGCCCAGGGAACACATCTGGCGAGGGTCTTCTCTGGAGGTGGCTTTATGGAAACACAGGGGTCTCACATGGCAGAAAATGGCAGTGGGGAGAGAGAGATACTCTTATGTGCTCTCCTTTTAAAGCCCTCAGAACCATACCCATGAGCTACACAGGATGGTCCTTACAATCTAATCACCTCTTCAAGGTCCCACCTTTCAGTTACCAAAAAGGATTTCCCACTCTCAACGGTTAGAGTGGGGATTAAGCTTCAATGACTTTGGGGTGCCATTCAATTCACTGCAGTGTTATCTGTTTTTACATACTCTTGGATTTGATTTGCTAATTTCTTTTGAGGATTCACACAGCCAAAAGAAGTCACTGCAACTATCAGTTAAAGAGGGAATTATTTAATACTTTGCTGCAAGGTCAAGGCAAAAAGGACCCTTTGACTCTTCTATACCTGTTGGAGCCATTATAGCAACAGTCCCTTGATCCTATAGATGATGGTAAACTGAACCAGAACACATATAAACCAGATGGATTCATTCACCACAGGAAGAAAGGCATAAATAATGAATAATTGGGCCATGGCAATGAGGGATCATGCAGTGACTCAGAGGCCATATCACTCCATCCTTACAACTAAGTAACCTACACTCCCTTCAATCTCTGTTTTTTTGGAGTCTATTTTATGTTCTTAGGCAACCATTCTTTACGTCAATCACCTTCTGATGGAAACACAGACAGCCAGAGACTCTCCAGAGGGACACTGTACATGTTGAAGGGCTAACAGTATGATTTTAAATGTTGTTATGAGACAGATTGTTTTCAGCTGTTGCAGTGTAACTGAGGCAGGGCAGGATAGGGACATGACCCAGGGAGGCTGCTCATAAATATTCAGACTGGATTGGACACGGCCTGCACACGAGGCAGGACAGGAAGGGAAGAGGTGGGCCATTGGGAGTACATGGGACAGAGAGGGTAGAAAAGGTTGGGGGCGCCTGCCTCCCTATGGCAGAGATGCCTGTGCACTTCGGCATGTGCCTTCACTTGGTAATAAAGCCCTATCATGTTCCATTTCTCTGTCTCTCTCTTCCTTTCCTTTTGCTGGTCCATGATAAATTATTCTTTCATGGATCAAATAAAAAAACCTGGATATGCCTCCCAGTAATATAACCACTAAACCATTAAACCTGAAGGTGGGTCCAGAAAGAAGCACAGTCATACCTGGATCCTTGGAGTTATAGCTATTGACACCTGGATTAAATGTCCTATTCCTTAATTGTTAAGAGTCTCTGGAGTATTATTGCTTTAAAGATTGTCAAGTTCCCAAAAAGTAAAAATTTTTTATTCCATAGTAAATAATTCAATTTGCAAGTTAAGATTCATAACTAATTTGTTGGAACTTTTCTTTCCTACATACTCCTTAAGTACCCAATAGAACCTCTGGCATGTACTTAAGCAATTGGTAGATTTTTAAGAAAGCGATCAATATCACAAAATGTCTCATCACAGAATTAGGAATTATATAAAGATAATTGAAGTAAAAGAAAAAGAACACATTGTTCTCTTGACTCATTTCAGTTCTGCCCTGACAATGAATTTTCATGAGCTGTTTGGACTATTAAGGTAAATTGGTATTTTAAAGTCTGTGATTATTTGTGATAGGAGTACAACATTTGTAGGCTTTTGTTCATATATTTTTATTTATACTCAATATCTATGAGCAATTGGGAGTAAAATACCATCTGTCTTTAAATTACTCATTTATATAGTACTCACCAAACATCATTTACATGAATACTTATTATACATGAAACACAAATGCTTTATATCTTGCCTTTAAAACATTTACTTAAGAAATGGAGGGAAAAGTATCTTAGAACACAATATGAATTGTTTATATGACTTTGAGGGGAAGGATCTGTTAGAATAAGTTTTCTGAACAACTACAGCTTACATCTTCAAGAACTGTCTTTTTTCTTTTAACCAATTAAATAACATCTTTTTCCCCAAAATGTATTGCTTGATTTTCTGACACTTCAAGCAGAACATATAGGGTATAATCTATGGGTTCTGTAGGTAATAATTATGCATGTCAGTTCACCAAGAAGTGTTGCCTTCGAGGTTTATTCAAATGCATAGACACAAAGGAGGAGATCAGAAAATGAAGCAGTTTAGCAGTTTGGGGCCATATATTAAATGATGTGTCTGCCTCCTCTCTCCTCCCATTCCTCTCCCTCTGACACCTATTTGCTTCTAATCTTCTATTAATTTAAACTCAGGAAGATGGAGGGATGATACAAGGAGCCAGATGACCTTGGTATTTCCTCACTAACTTCATGTTATATTCTTTTACATTTTGGTTTTGGAGGGGGCCCAAGTCTGACTCTAAATGCTTTTATGTGAGAATCAGGTGTTTATATTCATAGGCCTGTTTCTCTCATTTTGTGCTCCTATGTCTTCCAGTTTATTAAAGTTAGCAAAAGAGTGACTGCTGAACAAATGGCACATCACTGGACTAAGT
>NW_007731764.1:22461-30680 GCF_000696425.1 Galeopterus variegatus | reverse complement strand
CCTGAGAAAAGGACTCAAATAAAAACAGTTTATTTGGCAGGGAAAGAAAACATTGACAGGTGAGTGGATGGGTGAGAAAAAGAAGTGAAGGCAGCCAATAAACTGCTGGTGTGAGCTGGTTACCACTGTGGGCACCTGGAGCTCAAGTCCACTGGGAACTCTGGAAAACCATGTCCCATGCACTCCTCAGAGTCACCACTACCAACTCCTGTAAGTCAATGGCTGAATGTTGAAGTGGTGTTAATATTTCTGCACTTTCAACCTGCCTGCATGGGTGGGCAAAGTGCGCTTAGGTGGCCAAAGGAAGTGGAAGTCAGGCAGCATGCACTGAAGTGGTGATGGTGAGGGCATGGGGTTGGGCACCCATAGTGTCCACTGTAGCTGGAGACACTGAAATAAGAACGGCCCCGTTCTCAGCCCTATGATTTGAAAATTACAGAGTTACTGTTGCTTATTAGACCTATTTTCGGCATTTATTTGTGTTTTGAGAACAAATTAAGAGACAGCTATGATTTTCCTTTAAGTATCTAGAAACTAGGATCTGGAAACATTGATCTACAATTGATCTACAATGTTCCTGGAGGAAAAATGTAATCGTTGTTAAGTAAGTCCACATTCTACCTACCTATGTAACCTTTCCTGGTTTATATCCTGAGTAAGTTATTGAATAAACTGTCTACCTCAACCCAATCTTTACTTTTATAAAAATTTAACTACTGATAATTTTGAATTTCTTTCTTTTGTCTTGAATGGTAGGTAGGAGTGGGGTGAGTGAGAGGTGATTGCTTTTTAGTGTCAGTTTACTCCATTCCATTAAGTCAGACAGTTCTTGAAGTTATAATCATTCTAAAAATATTATAAGTCAAGCATTGCCTATTTATAAAAACTTTATACTGCCTTTATAAGGTGCTCAGCTGTGAGAGTGTGAGTGCAAATAAACAGGGGTTCTGTCTCGTGTTGTAGTGGGAAGCTGTTTTTGTCTGCCAGTGTCTTTTTCTTGTGGATTCATATCTCCCCAAATCTATTTGGCTTGGGGCGTGTGTGTGTGTGTGTGTGTGTGTGTGTGTGTGTGTGTGTGAGAGAGAGAGAGAGAGAGAGAGAGAGAGAGAGAGAGAGATGAACTATGGATACTGGGAGTGAACTATGGATACTGGGAGAGCAAAGTTCCTTTTCTGCCTCATTTGCTAATCTGGGATAACGTAAGATTGGGGGTGGTTGTGGTCACTATCTTGACTCCCTAGGTGGAAAGAGACTGCATGCAGAATGCAGCCAAATAGAGACAAAAAGTCCTGGCGGCTTTAGTCCCTGATCTGGCTGTGATTGAGCTTGACCTGAGGCACTTAAGCCAATTTTTCTATGAGGTAATAATTCATTTTCTTGCTTGAGCTAATTTAAGTTAGATTTCTACCACCTGCAAAAGAAAGAGTTCTGACAAACACACACCTAGAGCTGGCAAGAAACTGAAGATGAAAGAGAGAAAATGTATCAAAAAAATTTTTTGAGAGATTAGCTTGATGATTAAAAATCTCATTAAACACAATAAAAACTGATTCAATATCAACTAAGAAGATATTTTTTGAAACCAGAGAATGTGGGAAATTATGACAGAATTGGCAACAAATACTGTCCATTATTTTCCTTAAAATAACTGGCATGTAAAGTGAAATGTCCACCATTGCCCAAATCTGAATAACCATATTCTGTCAATGGTTTTTCAAGAAAATATGGTGTTCCATGAAAGAAGTGTTTAGTTCAGCTTGCAACTCAATCCTCACACAGGCTGTTTTCCTCGAGCCAACCGTTGTACTTTGGTGTGCAGCAGAAGTGCTTTATGAGTACTTCCCATTTCATAACAGAGAATATTAAAAAGAATTGCACTCAAAGATTGAAAATTAAGAATTTGTAGTGCTTTATCAAGGACATTCCTAAGTGAAACTGGCTTTTTTTTCTCATTTTAAACTGTGAGTGCATGGCAACGAAGACTGCAACAACTACTAGAATAGTTTGGTGCCACTGCCTTGATTGGTGTGAAGGTTGCAGTGAGATAGGAGGTGCTCAGTTTCCATGGGTTTGAGTTTCAGGATATGCCTCTGGGTTTCAAGCCACTCCCCAAGGTCTCAGGCCCCTCCTCTAGGACCTCTTCTAGAGGAGAGTGACTGTTACTTATTGGACCTATTTTCAGCACCAACTTGGGGAAACTGAGACTCAAGGGGCTGATGTATGCAAAACCAGTGGCTGGTCATGCTCAGTAAAAGGAATTTATACAGGCTTATATGATCCCAGTGACCAAGCATGCTTAGTGGAAGGGACTTTATCCTTTGAATGGCCTTCCTTTAGAGGTGCTAAAGAGTACAGAATATTCTTGAATATGTCTGGTGTATGTGATAGAATTTGACCAATGAACATGCCCTAAAAGGAGAGCAACTGAGCATGTGCAAGACTAGGTTGCATAACTGGGATCCAACCCCTTAGCTGGATATTTGTTAGATAGTATGAATATGTATTAGATGACAAAACTATAAAAGTTGAGTCCCTGCAGCAGGCAGCGCTGTTGTTCACTTTCCTGGGGCCAACCAGCACTTCACTGGTGCTTTCTTTTGCACCAAACTTACTTTCAGCAAGCATCTGCTTACTCTCTTGGGCCAGCCTGCACTCTGTACTAAACTTTAAGTATGTATTTATTACTTTTGTATTAAATTTGGTATGAACCCTGCTCAGTCTCTTGAGCTAGACCACACTCTCTCTGTGAAATATTCATTACATTAAACCTGTTCTCACTTTCTAGTGTGACTCTGCTCTTGAATTCTTTCCTGTAGCAGAGTCAAGAACCTGGTAAGAGGATGCGGTGGGTTGAGGCCAACTATCGGGCTTCCTAGACCCTTCCTCTGTCATCACCAGCAGTTTTAACCACCATTGCTTCTGCACCATCAGTGGAAATGTCAACACAGTGAATAAGGCAAATACCATCTCAGTATTTTTATAAAAATAGTTTTGATCTTGCTGATTCCTTGAAAGGATGTGGGGTGGGGAACCCCCAGGAATTGGTGGAACTTACTTTGACAGTTATGAACTCAAAAAATGCTATCATTGTGTCATTCAAAAAAAGACTTACTGAATACCTATGATTGCCTGGCACTTTTGAGTGCATGGGCTATGCCAGTGATCAAACAAAGAGCTCTGCTTTCATGGAAGTTATTTTCTAGTAGGGGTGGTGAGCAACAAGAAGACAACAGATATAATAAATAGGTAACTTAGGAAATGCATTAGGAGATGATAAGTCCTGTGGACAAAATAAAAAGTAGAGCAAGGTAAAGAGTGATTGGGAATGCTGGTGGGTAACAGGTAGCAGGTTGCAAGTGTGGAATGATCAGGGTAGGCCTCATGATAATTTTGAGCAAAGTCTTAAAGAAGTGAGGGAGTTAACCATGTGGCTAAGGGAACAGCTCGGTCAAAGACTCTAAAGTGGAGGTGTGCCTAGCATGGTTAAAAACGTTAGAACAGTAAGGAAAGAGAGGAATGATTGAATGTAAAGTACTAGAATATGTGCTCAGAGAAGTAGGGGAGGGAGCAGATCATGTAGAGAAATGGGAGGCACAGGAGAGTTTTTAGCAGAAGAGTGACTTCATCTCTCTTATGCTTTAAAAAAAAGGTCAGTTTTATTGCTGTATTGAGGATAGACCGTACAGGAGCTGGACTGACAATGGAGATTAGATAAAAAGCTTGTGCAGCAAACCTGGATGAGAGATAATAGTAGGTCATGCCAGAGTGGTAGATTTGGAATTGATGAGAAGGTGGGGCCAGTAGTTTTAGCAGAAGAGTGACTTCATGTCTCTTATGCTTTAAAAAAAAGGTCAGTTTTATTGCTGTATTGAGGATAGACTGTACAGGAGCCGGACTGACAGTGGAGATTAGATAAAAAGCTTGTGCAGCAAACCTGGATGAGAGATAATAGTAGGTCATGCCAGAGTGGTAGATTTGGAATTGATGAGAAGGTGGGGCCAGTAGAACTTCTTAATGGTTTTGATATGGCGTGTAAGAGAAAGAGAGAAGTCAAAGATAACTTCAAAATTATTGGCCTGAGTAACTAATAAGATAGTGAACCTCTTATTCAAAAACTAGCTCAAAATTTGCCATAGCTCTAAGTGCAAAATTAACTTTCAGAAGAAAATCTTCGTGATCTATGGGTAAGGAGAGTTCTTAAACATGGCACCAAAAGCATGATTCATAAAAGAAAAAAAATCGATGCATTGGACTTTGTAAAAATTAAAAACTTTTGTTCTGTGAAAGATACTGTTAAGAGATTGAAAATAAAGTCATAGCCTGGGAAAAATTATTTGCAGTCACATATTGCACAAAGAATTTGTATCCAGAATATATGTATTTTTAAAAATTCTTTAAACTCAACAGCAACAAAATAAATAATCCAAATTTGAAAATGAGAAAAAGATTTGAACAAATACATAACCAAAGAATGGTAAATAAGCACAAGAAAAGATGCTTAACATCTATGCATTAGAGAAATGCAACCAACTAAAGTCATCCTGAGATACTACAGCATACCTATTAGAATGCCTAAAATAAAAAATATGATACCAACTGCTGAGAAGGATGTGGAACAAATGGATCACATATATTTTTGGTAGGAATGTAAAATGGTATGGCTACTCTGGAAAACAGTTTGAAATTTCTTATAAAGTTTAACATGTACTTTCCACATGGCCCAGCAATCTCACTCCTGGATATTTATTCTAGAGAAATAAAAAGCTTACATTCAACAAAACACAGTTTATGGATATTCTTAGCAGCTTTATTTGTAATGGGCAAAAACTGAAAACAACCCAAATATTCTTTGGCAAGTGAATGTATAAACACACTGTTATATCTATGTAAGCAAATATTTCTAAGACCAATAAAAAGAATGCATGTGACAACTTGGATGGATATCAAGGGTATTAGTCTGAGTAAAAAAACTCTGTTCAGTGATTTCACCAACTGTTACTCTCCCAACCCCTGCTAACACTAGGGATCATGTATGGTAATCTCAGTGCTTTGGGAGAAATGAACATTGGTTCCATTAAAAGAGGATGAAACATCTGTTGTGAGACTACTTTCCTTAACAGAGAAATAAAGACAAAATCCGATTTACAATTAGGAAAAATTTTCTCATTATCTTATCTTAGTTTTCTAATATCATTGCTCTTTTATGGTCAGTGTCTACTGTAGCCATTTTAATCTTTAACCAAAATTTCTATCTCCTTTGCCACTTTCCATTATCATTGCTATTAAAAAATTAATTCACCTAGTTAACTGACTTTCACTTCATGAATAGGCAAATTACTACAGTTACTTTATATGTTTAAGGATGCAGCTTTGCTTAGAGGGAAGTTTTTATTCCTAACGCATAAGTTAGGAAACAAGAAGGGGTGAAAAATCAATGACCTAAGCATACATTTTAAGAAGTTGGAAAAGGAACAGGAAATTAAACCCAAGGAAAGGAAAAAGAAAAAAGAATAAAGGCAAAGGCAGAAATTAAAGGAATATAGAACAAATATATAATAGAAAGGATCAACATAAACAAAAATTGATTCCATGTTAGAAAGACTGACCAAGGCAAAAGAGAAAAGTACAAGTTACCAATATTAGGGATTAAAAATGAGACATCACTTTAGATCCTATAGACATTAAAAATATGTATGAGAATTAAAAAATAAATAAAATATTCTAATTACTAGCAAAACACAATTTACCAAAATTGACATCTGACAGAAGCAGAAATAGAAAGTATGAGTAATTCTTCTACAAGTTGCCTATTCATATTCTTTATCCATATTTCTATTAGGATGTTTGTTTTTTCAAAAACCGATTCATGGAACTTCTTTACATATTAATGTATTAACCCCTTGTCATATACATTGCAAATATTTCCCCCAGTTTTTTTACCTTTACATTTTATTCATAGAATATAGAAATTTGAAATTTTATTATACAGTTAAATTTGTTGAATTTTTTTTTTTTTTGCTTTTACTCTCAGTCCATCCTTATATAGTTTGTTTTGATTTATGATGATGATGATGATGTGTGTTTTTAAAATTAATTCTTTAAAGTGTCTGGAGCTTAATTTGATGTATGATGTGAAACAAGGGGCCAATTCTTTTTCCAAAATAGCCAATTTTCTAATGTGTGTTTTTAAAATTAATTCTTTAAAGTGTCTGGAACTTAATTTGATGTATGATGTGAAACAAGGGGCCAATTCTTTTTCCAAAATAGCCAATTTTCTCAACATCATTTAAAATATAATTCAATGCTTTTTTCATTGGTTTGTGATGCTTCCTTAATCAAATTTTAAAAATTTGTGTGTAGTGGCATTCCGTTTCTCTTCTTACTTCTCAGTTAATTCTTTGGTGGCATTACTCTTTAAAGCATTTTTCTTGCCCTTCACACCTTTCAGAAGAACTTTAATTTTATAATGTTAAAAAAATTCCGTGGAATTTATTCAGGTATTTTCTTTTTAAAGCTATATGCTTTGGGGGTGGAAATACAGACATTTTAATAGAGTAAATGTTTCAATGTGGATAAAATCACAGGTTTTGTACTCTGACATACATTATCTGTAAAATGTGAATAGTAATACTTGATATGTTTGTTGGAAAGATGAAATAAATTGTAAAAGATGTAAAACATCTCGAACAATGCTTGACATATAGTAAGTGCTCATTAATTAAAATAACTAAGTATTAATAACTCCCATTATTTATTTCTTTCAATAAATGTTGTCTTTTATTTCCATTAGTAGCATGGGTATTTCCATTCTTATATGTAGTAACCCTCTTTTTATTAAATATTTTATCCCCTCAGCAAAGTTCCATAGTTTTCTTCACATTAATCATGTACTTTTTGGTTAGGTTTATTCATAGATATCTTATGCTTTATATTGTTTATTGTATAAACTTGGTTTTCTCTCACTTTGTCTTTTTGGTCACTGATGCTGTATAGGCAAGACCTTGAAAATATATATTTATCTTATATTTGATTGCTTTGATGAAATTTTAAAAATTAATTCAAGAGATTTTCAATTGATTCTATTATGGGCTATAAATGATGATTTTGTATCGTCCTTTCTAGTAAAGTGCTAATTCTTATTTCTATTTCTTAATTTTTGAAATTGAATTCAACAGAAGAATGATGGTATTGTATTTTCTTGTTTTGATCTTTATTTTTAATGGGAATGTCTCTAGTGTTTTACTGTTACTGTGTTGCCTGTTGGTTTAAAGTAGATATTTCTTACCATGTTGTGAAAGCACCAGCTATGACTTTTAGGCTACAAACTCAGGAGTGCAAGAAAAATAACTAAAGTAAACTTGTATTTTGAGCCTTTATTCTGCCATAAGGCAAGACCTTAATCTCAGTTAATTAAGGGTTTCTCCTCTCCTTTCATAGGAGACTTCCACTGTGCCATGGCATGGGAGAGCATGTGCCATCTCCCGTGTCATCTCCTCCTTTTCTCATCTATTCCTCCATTTTTCTCCTTTCAGTTGTGGTTGAGACAGGCAGCGAGGTGGGAGACTCTGGGCAGGGAGAAGCAGCAAAGGTTGTGGTAATCTCTCTTGTTTCTCTCTCACAGATTGCACTGGGGTGTGGTAAAAAGCAAGGAGTGTTAGAGAAGTTTTCTTTGCCCTGGTCCCCTTTTTTCTTCCTTTGACAGCTTGTACCCTAGCAGAAGATTTTACAACTCACTAGCTGTGGATGAAGTCCAAGTGGGGCATGGAATGTGAAGTGGTGGGAGCGAGAAGAGGGCAAGGATCCAGGCAGAGGTGGGAGCACACAAATGAGGGAGAGAGGAGGATGGAAAGAAGGAAAAGTCAGTGGCACACAGAGAGAGTAAGTCTGGGTCAGCATGGGCTGGCTACGCTTAGCATGTAAGGAGATTTGCTGGTTATTCCTTATGAGGGATGCCCTGTATTTCAATTAGAAATCATGAAAAAGGAAAAAGTAGGTATAACCCAAAGAACTTTTCCTTTTCACTATTTCTGAATATATGAGAGATATCACCTCACCCCAGTTAGACTGGCCGTAATCAAAAAGACGGAGAATAACAAATGCTGGTGAGGGTGTGGAGAGAGGTGGGAATGTAAATTAGTACAACCACTATAGGAAACAGTATGGAGGTTTCTCAAACTACAGATAGATCTTCCATGTGATCCAGCAATCCCACTTCTGGG
>NW_007731764.1:11841-22096 GCF_000696425.1 Galeopterus variegatus | reverse complement strand
CCATCAATGGACAACTGGATAAGGAAAATGTGGTATATATACACCATGGAATGCTACTCTGCCATAAAAAGAATGAAATTCTGCCATTCAAGATAACATGGGTAAGCTTCGAAAAATTATGTTGAATGAAATAAGCAAAGCACAGAGGGGTAAATAGCACATATACTTACTCATAAGTGGGAGCTAAAAGAGAAAGAAAGAAGAAGAAAAAGACCACAGTGGTGTGTTGGACTTGAAGAGGGAGAGAACATACCCAGGGATGCAAAGTGGAATAGGGGAAAGGGGGATGGGGAGGGAGGTCAGGGATAATTGGGTGGGGGGACATGGGGTATAATCACAACTTGTGGTAATGGGCATTTGTGCTGCCAGTATGGATCTGGCCCTCACATCTTGGGCACGAGGGTGAAAATCAGTTTTGTACCCCATGAATATTCATGACCAATTAAACCCCCCCACCCAAAAAAAACAAGAATACTTGGGCAGGTGATACTTAAGTTTTTCAGAAATGTTAACTTCAACATCCTCACAAACTATCTTCCACAATAATAGTTTTTATTTAAAAAAAAATTTGTGGAAAAATGGAATTAAAAGATAAATCTTTCCACAAACTTTTTGAAGGCCCTTCACACACATATGTGTGCACATACAAGTATATTTGTATATTATGTAAATATTCTGAATATATATATACCCTGTAATATATATATTCTGTTACATATATGTGTATAATTTGTATTTTGAGCTCTTGTTCTGTATAAACCTTCACCCCCCACACACAAGGTCTTCAAAAAGTTCATGGAAAATGTGTGTTATGCATGGATTTCAAAGACTTTTTTTTAAAACCAAAATAAACTTGTATTAAATTGTTATAACATGTCTCAACGGGATCTTGTTTGTCTAAGAAGGGTAAGACCAGTTTGAAAAGAGCACTATCAGAGCCATAAGAATTCTGCTAAAATCTGCAAGAACAAATATTAAAGATACGGTGAAGCTTGGGTAGAAGAATGGTTAATTCATTAATGCCTTACAAAAAGTTTATGGGGACAATGCCCCAAAGAAATCAGCAGTTTACAAATAGATAACACATTTTAATAAGGGATGAAATGATGTAGAAGGTGAAACCTGCAGTGGCAGACCATTACATCAATTTGCAAGGAAAGCATTCATCTTGTTTGTGCCCTAATTGAAGAGGACTGATGATTAACAGCGGAAACAATAGCCAACACCAAAGACATCTCAGTTAGTTCAGCCTATACAATTCTGACTGAAAAATTAAAGTTGAGCAAACTTTCCACTTGATGGGTGCCAAAACTGTTGCACCCAGATCTGCTGCAGAGAACAGAGCTCTCAATGGAAATTTTAAACAAGTGGGATCAAGATCCTGAAGCATTTCTTTGAAGAATTACGACAGGAGATGAAACATGGCTTTACCGGTATGATCTTGAAGACAAAGCACAATCAAAGACATGGCTACCAAGGGGTGGAAGTGGTCCAGTCAAAGCAAAAGCTGACTGGTAAAGAGCAAAGGTCATGGCAATAGTTTTTTTGAATACTCAAGGCATTTTGCTTGTTGACTTCCTGGAGAGCCAAAGAATAATAACATCTACTTATTATGAGAGTGTTTGGAGAAAGTTAGCCAAGGCTATAGCAGAAAAATGCTGCAAAAGCTTCACCTGAGAGTCCTTCTCCACCACAGCAATGCTTCTGCTCATTCCTCTCATCAAACAAGGGCAATGTCACTAGAGTTTTGATGGGAAATCATTAGGTATCTACCTCACAGTCCTGATTTGGCTCTTCCTGACTTCTTTTTGTTTCCTAATATTAAAAACTCTCTAAAGGGCACCCATTTTTTCTGCAGTTGATAATGTAAAAAAGACTGTATTGACATGATTAATTTCCCAGGACCCTCAGTTCTTTAGGGATGGACTGATGGCTGATATCGTCACTTTAAAAAGTGTCTTAAACTTGATGAAGTTTATGTTGAGAAATAAAGTTCATATTTTTTATTTTCATTTTTTAATTCTATTTTTTCCACAAACTTATTGAAGTCCTCTCATGTATACACTCATGAGAAATAAAGTTTATATTTCTTATTTTTATTTTTTAATTCCATTTTTTTCCCCAAACTTTTTGAGTCCTCTCATATATGTATGTATATATTTTTCATATAAAGGGCAGAAAATTGGGGCAGTTAAAATGTAAATGTAAAAACAGCTTTTGACATATTCCATTGATTTTGATACAACATGTAGCTTGGAAGAACAGAGGTGAATGATTTATTTTACCACATTGTGTTTAAATGACAGATTGTTTTGATTTCCTCTGGAAGCAAAACCTCTCCATTCTCCCTGTTCCTTGGCGAAGGCAGCAGGCAGAACAACTGGCTCTTGGGTGACCACAATCAGCAGTGCAGTCTTCTTTCTCCAGCTCACACAATGCTATTTATTTCTTAAGCTGCAGTTTTGTGCTGTTATGTTTTCTTCTCCATCTGATTCATTCTGAGTCATGGGAAGCACATTGTTTTTGTGATGGGATACACCGCAGAGGGCTGACTTGCTTGTTCTGCATCATTAAATTCCTGCTTGTGTCTTTCTATTGAAATGGTTTGGAGATATACAGCACAGGGGAAAAAAAAGGGGGGGGTAATGAGGGTTCTTCTTGGGAGGATCCAGACTAGGAGAAAGGAGATTAATCAAGAGAGTTTATTAATGAAAATAATGGACAAATGTGCTTGATGGACAGCTAAATCTCTCTCTGTGTCATGGTGCTCAAGCAAACAAGTAGACATTCTAACAATGACATTCTCTCCTGATAAAGAGCATGCCATGTTCCCAGGAGGGGTTGAAGGTGGGTGGGATCACTTTAATGGCAGAATAGCATTACCAAATTTTAAATGTCCTTGGTCATTATCTTCCCCAAATACATTAGTTTATAATCCCTCAGCAAAGAATTAAAGGATATCATCCCAGTCACACAGAAGGGACATGAATCTGCAGTATGTGGGAGGTTTCTGCCCATTAAGAACCTACTGATGCTGAGCATCTCTTGAAAAATTTGATTTCAATAAAAATGACTCTGATCCTGACTTGATCATCACACTTTGGACAGAGGTATTGATATTCAACTCTGTACCCCACAAATATGTATAATCAATTATGCTTTAATTTAAAAAAAGATTAAACATGACTGCAACCTAAAAAAAAAAGTGACTCTATTCAATGAGAATTACTGCCAAGGAGATAAGGCAAGGGAAATACACCTTGTGGATATTAAAAGCTAGAGTAGAATGGAAGTTTGGCACATTTCTCTCCTTTTTTCCCTTCTGTACCTAATATAATTATTTCCAACATAGTTATGGTATATTTAGAACATGGACATAATGAATCAAAAACTCACTCTTTTGACTTCTCTTTTGCCTCAACATTAAAATCTGATTGATTTGCGGTAGTAGTAATAATTTCATTCACGAGAGACAAGAACCATAACATCAGTAAAATGATGGAAAAATACAATTTGTTGCATTAGTGGCATGCAATTGGAACAAAATGTATTAGTGATTTAGAAATCATTCTCTGTATTTATCTGTGTGCCTTGTATTAAGAAGAAATGCACAAAATGGAAGGACCTGAGGGATAGCACATTTTTTCATTGAAATGAATCCTTTTACTTGAGAGTCCTTCTATTGTAGTAAGTTATTAAAAACCAAACATATTTGCCCCTCATAACTGTGCAGCTTGCAGTAAAATTCATTTTTGGCACTTCTGAATTCAGCTCACATAGCCTTCTTGTAGGCTATGAGGAGGCTCAAGCTGTTCTAAAATAGTCATCATGATCCATTACACTCTGTTCCCTGTAGCTTTTGTTCCCAGTTGCATGAGATACTGTAATTGTGAAAGAAAATTTAAAATGTATGCTGACTTTACACATGGAAGAGTTATAGTTTTGTTCAAAGCATTCTTGAATATACCATACAAAATCAGCATGAATAATCCGGGGCAAAGGTAACATTTCAAAAGAGGATATATCAAATTAACATTTCTTTTATGATAAAAGAAGTACCTTAGAAGAAAAATGCTTCTTGAGATTTTGGCTCAGTTTACATGTGGGAAAGAGAAAATTCAAGCCAATAATTTAAACCCTGAAGATTTACTGCAAATTTTGTATCACCAAAGCAAAAGCATTTTGCCTAAGCACACATTTTAAAAATTTCTTTAAAAAATTTTATTCTTTTTTTTTTTTTGCGACCGGTAAGGGGATTGTAACCCATGTCTTGGTGTCGCCTGCACCGCGCTCAGCCAGTGAGTGCACCGGCCATCCCTATATAGGATCCGAACCTGCGGCCTCGGTGCTCCCAGCGCCCCACTCTCCCGAGTGAGCCATGGGGTCAGCCCCAAAATTTTATTCTTAATTGGAGATTGTATTAATTCCATTTCTAAATAATGATGAAGGATAATATATGATATTTTAGATTAATTTTGGATTAAAATTAACCTCTTTTTGCAGATTATAGGGAAAGACCTACTTTGATAGGGTTAGAAAAACAATAAAGAGAAAGCACATACTTTTATACTAGTTTATCCCTTCATACTTACTTTAGGGAAAACTCAGTGCTTTCTCTCAGGGACTAACTCCTGTTTCTTATGCTCATTTTTGCTTCATATCTTTCAGTCATCCAATCTTCTTTCACACCTTTCACTCTTCCCTTCTCCATCAAATCAGTCAAGTCCTACCTAGTCATCGCTCTCCTATGTAGAATCTCAGAATTTTATGTCTTTGAAGGAGGATCCTAATAGTCTGGTTTTTAAAAAAGCTTTTTAAGTAGCAGAAACTTTCCTCAAATGTTGCACATGAGCCTTCAAATTAATAATAATAATAATAGTAAAATAGACAAAAGCAAATCTGGTTTGGTTGAAGAGTCGAGGGGAACCAAACCCTACCAATTTGGTCCACTCTTGCTGGCTTGCAATTGTCTCCAGAGATGCTTTTTAATCCCAAATTTTCCTTGGAATGGAGGAAATAAAGGTCCAAGGAGATTAAGTGACTTGTCCAGGATCATGGAGCCAGTCAATGCTGAGCTGGTACTAGAAGCCAAGTTAAAGTTCAGTGCTCTTTTGGCTACTTCACCCAAACTCTCCATCACCATCACCATCTGACCTTCTTAGTCTCTAGTCTGTCCTCTTATACTTCTACATTTACAGAACTTAAGATAGTTTGTATCCTTCATATCTGTTCTCTGTGCAACAGGCTTCCACGTCTCTCCCTTGCCTATGAAATCAAGCCCAAGTCTTTATGGATTTATTTTAGGCTCCTTATAATGTGAACGTTTTCTTATATTGTTCTGAATTCAAAGCCGCTGTGCCAGCCTGGTTGATTTCTTCACTGATCCTTGAAGCACCTCTAGGTCTTTCCTTAGACTGTTCCTTCTTCCTGAAATGCTAACCTGTCCTGCCAGGCTCAGATTAAGATCTTTGAAGCCTGTCCTGACTATGCTACTTCACGGTCACCCTTTTGCCTTTTAAGGACTGTAATTCTGTGTTTTCTGTACCATTTTTTATGGCTTTTAAACTCCACAAGGGTAAAATATGTATTATCTCTTCAGTAAAAACATAAGTTGTGCTAGGATATGGACCGTGGCTTATACATAATGCTGAAACAGTGCTGTGTGAATACAGCTGTGTTTTTTGGGTGAATTAAATAGGACTGGAGTGATGGAAAGCAATATTCCAACTCTTGGTCACCACACAAGGATCCAGTGCAGTACTTTTCATGTAGCCAATGATGGTTGCTTGAGTTTGCTCTTGTCCATTTTCCTTTCCCAACATAGAACATTGATCTAAGCAGATTTTCTGTGATCTTACTCTTAACTATTCCATCAGCCTAATTCTTAAATAATTCTAATTGACTATAAACGGATGTCAATAATAATTATTTAAATGTTTTATGCAAGTACCTATTTCTATAAGTTTTCAAGAAATATCTTAAAACTTGCATAGTATAGTGAATAAAATTCCTTTTCAGAAATTATTAAAGATCACACCAAAAGCCATATTTATTTCTGGAGCAGAGGCTGTTCACATTTGTCTCATATCCAGATAATAAACTCAGGCAGGACTCTATGCCTTATCTACTCATATACCTACAATTAGAATTCAGAAGGGAGATGCTGTCACAATGTTATGTGAAATAAAAATGAAGTCAGAATTCTGGTTGGTTATTTGCTTTTACAATGAGAAATGGCTTTACTAATTAGGTTTATATGATGGGTATTTTCAGTATACCTTTGTTAATGCATTTTTCAAAAAACTTTAACCTGCAGATTTAACTCACTTAAATTATTGAAAACATGTTAACAATATTGAATATAATTAACAATATTCTAGTTTTCCCAACCTATTCTGAGCATATTAAATTAAAGAAGATGCCTCTAAGTGAAAGACTAAGAGATATAACTAATAGTCATTTGCTCAGTCTTGGAAAGTCTTTTTGATATATTTCCCAGAAATTGAGAAATTTATGTCTCTAATGATGGGTAACAAATCTCTTAACAATTCAGGATGATTTCCATTTCTTCACTTTCAACAAAATTGAGGAAGACTAAATTGAGTTGTCAGCTGATGGATCACAAAAATAATATTTGAAGATGTGCCACTGTGTGGTTTTGGCATGTAAAGTGGAAGAAATTCAAACAGTTGAATGACATTTCTATAGCAAATTTTGCTCTGATTCTATCTATTTTTGTACATGGACAAAGATTCTTGGGGCTTACAAAAAACACATTAGAATTGATATTGAACCCAGTCTCATTATAACAATAAATAATATTCATCCACCAACATATGAATGAAATTAAAAACTTTCATCCATCCCATTAAAGAAAGACTTTCTAAGTTTTTCTTTTTATGTTTAAAATCTAAAATATATTTATATTGCTTTTGATAAACTACATATTAATAATTGTAGTAATAACTCAATCCAGAAGAGAAAATTTTACCTTCAAGAGCCTTATGAGTCTATGAATTTTGTTGCAGAGAAGAAAAAAAGATGATCAGTAAAAGATTTTCAAGTGTAAAAATATTTTACATGAAGATATTCTGTGGGAAAAATAGAATGGAAATACAAATTCAAGCAGAAAGAATAATGTAAAATTTCTGACTGTTGAAAATGAGCTTGTTCATTATATATTTTTTCAATGAATGGTATTGGGTATAAATAGTTTTGGTATTTAGATATTTCTTGAATACATTAGTCCATTATTTTAAAATGTCCATATTTACAATACACCAGAAATCAAATCTGTTGCAACTATTTAAATTTAAAAGGGGAGAATTTAGATGTAAACTGGCAATTTATGAGTAGATACGTAGTGATTTTTATAATTACTATAGAGGTATACATAGCAAACGCTTGGAAAGGCCTCTGTCCTGGAAGCACTGAGTGACAGCCTCTGTCTGCCGTTCTAGCCTTATCTGATGCTCTCTACTTCCAAGATACAGTGGTCTTTTTTCAGTTCTCTGAATGCTCCTGGTTGCTTCCCGCCTAAGGGCTTTTCCCTTCCCTGTCTACTCGACACTGCCTGCCCCCCAAAATTAACTCAACCACCTTTAACCGGATGATGTCCACTCATTCTTCTGAACTAAGCTTCAGTGATAGGTCTTAGGAAAGCCTTTTCTAAGCTATTTACCAAAGTTAGGTTCCTTAGGCTACACCCTTCCCCCGCAAAACCGTAATATTTTCCTATGTATTTCTTTTCACAATAGTGATTTTAAAAAATTGATCATTTTCTTTTTTACTGTAAATCCCATAAGGGGAGAGACTGACTCTATCTTGCACACTGCTGTATCCCCAAGGGAGTCCAGCACTGAGGTGGGTGCCTAGAAACCACTCAATATCTGTTGAATGGATGAATGAATGTATCATTATACAGCTTGTGCTTATTTAGTAGTATGTGGTCATAGATACTTGTAGAGTGTGATTACTCATTTAAGGAGGAGGAAACTTGTACATTCATAAAAGATCTCAGGAAAATCTTACAAATAATTACATGGATCAAATTAAGATCCATATTCGCATGTTGACTTTTTTTTTTTCCTTTTTGTCTTTTCCTGACTGGTAATGGGATTGCAACCCTCGGTGTTGCGCCCGCACCGCGCTCAGCCAGTGAGTGGGAACCGGTCTCCACATGGGATTTGAACCCTCGGTGGGAGTGCCGCCGTGCTCCCAAGTGGCGCACTCTCCAGTGCACCACCGGGCCGGCCCGCGCATGTTGACTATTACATGTAAAGTCTGCATCAGTTTGGGTTCTCTAAGAAGCAGTTACCAAGGTGGGATTATATATGCAGGAGATTTATTGGGGAAAATGCCTGTGAAAGATAAAGGGGTCAAACCAGGAGTGGGTGGGGAGAGCCTGCAGACTGTGATGCTGATCTGACACCTGTGAAAGAGAGGAAGGAGAGAGGATTTGACAGGAAGAGACTCAGATGGCAGTGCAGTTCTAAGAATGTGCCAGGCAGATCGATGGAAAGTTCTCTAGCCCAAGTCACCTTTTAGAGGACCTTCATGTCCTCTAGGAATGGACCTGCGCTGGTGCCCTAGCCACGCTCAGTCAGGACTCGGGGCAGTCCATGGGGGAAGCATGGCTTGGTGCTGATGTGGTGATGCATCCAGAGAGCTGCAGCTGGTGCCGTCGGTCCATTTTGCTCCTAACAACAGGAGATCTGGCACATTCTCATGGTTGCCACACCCAGAACTTTAGAGAAGCATCATCTGCACCACTGTATTCTAATCTATATATCAGGACACTCTACACAGGGTTGGGGAAAGAGTTTATGCCCTCTGATCTCCAGTTTGTGATGTGTGGAGCTTATATTTTCTTGACAAAGGGTGAGCTCATTCAGTCAATGTCACCAGCTTCCTGGCCTAACTGTTGTTTGCCATCAGCTAATTATATATTCCTGACAACATGAATCTTACATCTCTGTGACCACCAGTCCATTTACTGCTGGAACTAGCAGGTTGATCCTTGATTATTCCAATATTGCACTAGGGAACAGTAAAAAAACAAATGAGGAATAAAGGCAGGGCTTTAGCAAGTAGTCCTTTATTGTTATAAAAACTCCCTGGGATAACCACTTCCAAAATATTGTAACAAGTCATAGGAATTCAAAGAAACAGAAAAACAGAAACATTTAAGTATAAAATCACCTCCAATTCCATTAGTAGATAACTATTACCCAGCAGAGAGTTCCACTTTGGAGGAGGGCAGACACCCAGGGGAAAATGTACTGGTACTTGTGTGGGCCAATGAAGAATAGCTTCTGTCTTCTCCTTGGGGCTTTATCTGTCTTTTGTAGTTATAACTGAGCCATCAGTTGCATTTGTTTCTAGAGGAGTTTTGTTAATGGTTCTGCTACTGTCTTGCCATGTCACCCTGGGAGGAATAATTTCAAGTATAATCCCCATGGTGATGCTACATGGGTCAATTTGTACTCCCACGCTTGCATGAGCCACTTCACAGGCCTTGGTTTTAGGCCCAGTAAATATGAATAAAACACATAGAGCACTAATACTAATCATACGGAGGTCTAGCATTAAAACAGAATTGAGGGGCAAAAAACTTTCAGAAAAGGCCTCTGTCCTGGAAGCACTGAGTGACAGCCTCTGTCTGCCGTTCTAGCCTTATCTGATGCTCTCTACTTCCAAGATACAGTGGTCTTTTTTCAGTTCTCTGAATGCTCCTGGTTGCTTCCCGCCTAAGGGCTTTTCCCTTCCCTGTCTACTCGACACTGCCTGCCCCCCAAAATTAACTCAACCACCTTTAACCGGATGATGTCCACTCATTCTTCTGAACTAAGCTTCAGTGATAGGTCTTAGGAAAGCCTTTTCTAAGCTATTTACCAAAGTTAGGTTCCTTAGGCTACACCCTTCCCCCGCAAAACCGTAATATTTTCCTATGTATTTCTTTTCACAATAGTGATTTTAAAAAATTGATCATTTTCTTTTTTACTGTAAATCCCATAAGGGGAGAGACTGACTCTATCTTGCACACTGCTGTATCCCCAAGGGAGTCCAGCACTGAGGTGGGTGCCTAGAAACCACTCAATATCTGTTGAATGGATGAATGAATGTATCATTATACAGCTTGTGCTTATTTAGTAGTATGTGGTCATAGATACTTGTAGAGTGTGATTACTCATTTAAGGAGGAGGAAACTTGTACATTCATAAAAGATCTCAGGAAAATCTTACAAATAATTACA
>NW_007731764.1:0-11012 GCF_000696425.1 Galeopterus variegatus | reverse complement strand
ACATAAAAATACTGATACATGCAGGGAGAATGTTTGCTACTAGAGATAAACACGGGGTGAGGGAGAGACAGTGAGACAGAGAGATAGAGACAGACAGACAGACAGACAAAGAGCTCTAACCATCACAGCCATACAATAAGAATACTGATACATGCAGAAAGAATGTGTGCTGCTAGACAGACACACACACACACACACACACACACACACACACACACACACACACACACACACAGATAGAGACAGATGGAGGGCTCTAACCATCACAGCCACACAATAAGAATACTGCTGAGCAGATCAGAGGCAAAGAAAGACTTTCATGCTAATCAGTGGTGATGATTGAGTCCTCAATGACTATGCATGGGCAAGTGAGTGAACCAAGAGTAAGAGCTATCTGTGACCACACACAAAGAGCTCTAGAAAGAAGGAGACAGCACAGCACAGTGGAGGCAGAATGAAGGGAAGAGGGTAAGAACAATGGGGCTCACAGTAGAAGATCCAGATGGCAACATACCAGATGCTATTTCCTAGTCACTCTGGTTAAGACCATTGCCTGAACTGTGTTCTACAGAGAACTAGTTCTGCAAAATGTTATGATATGACACACTAAAAAGAAAGTTTCATAGTCAAATAAAGTAAGGAAATGCTACTTACCTTGTCCTCCCAGGTGCAGATGTATAATACACATCAGTTATATGCAGTAAAGAAAAGGGTCCAACTTTATCTAAACTCAGTGTTTCTCAAAACTTAGAGCCTTATTTTTGTTTGCTCATTTCTTAATAACTAATATCTCAAAGAATGCATGGTCTATTGAATATGGTATGGAAATTCTGTTAATCACTATTAGCTATGTAGTGTGAAGTAAGAATTGCATACCAGAACACAAGGACGACCTTTAGAGTTCTTGTATACGTACCCTACCCTATTTGTGTGTTAGGATCATCTGGTGGGGTCTGTAAAAATGCCCATTCCAGATCTCAGACCTAGACTAAGAAATCTGAATCAATAGGAGAGAGCCTTAGGGTCTGTATTTTAAAAATGTTTCCTGGGCGATTCTTATGAGCTAGCCTAGCACTGTTCTATGGACTAGCATTTAAAAACCACTGACTAAATTGTAGAGTTTTGGTTCTGTTGTTCCCATAAAGGTTTTGTTGGCTCTGTAAAGTCCAGATTAAATAATCTGTGTAGGTAGTGTTATATAATGCATGCCTGAACTGGATATACCCTATTGTAGATTGGAGTCAAAATTCTTGTGCCCGAAGTAGGCAAAACCAGGTAATTTTTTTCTTTCAGAATTTTGCTTTAACAAAGCTAACTTTTGCCTGAATGTGTTGCCTTTTTTTTTAACTTGAAAAAAACCCCCAATTTTTTGAAGGAACTGAATGAAAGTAGACAAAGACAGGGTTGCATACAGAGTAATCTAAGTCCTCAATTAAGTATGGAAGGACTTTGTCTAAGAAAGTGTATGTCAAACTGACCTCTTAGATTTTGGTAGGAGTGATTCTCGTTATTGAACACAGAGTGGCATCTGAGTGTAGAGAAACCAGGCAAGTCTTTTTTTTTTTTTTTTTTACCAGTAAGGGGATCACAACCCTTGGCACGGTGTTGTCAATGCCATGCTCAACCAGTGAGCACACCGGCCACCCCTATATAGGTTCCGAACCTGTGGCCTTGGCGCTACCAGCACCACACCCTCCTGAGTGAGCCATGGGGCTGGCCCTCAGGCAAGTTTTACAAAGGAATCTGCTCCTGAGTATCTTCCTTAGAAGTCTATACCATTCTATGGCTTGGCTTGACCATTTATATGAGAGGGTGATGAAGCATGAGTGGTGACAGTTCTGATAAAGTTACTGTCTACAGATTCTTCAAACTCAGCTAAGGAATTATGTTTCTATGGTCAGAAACAATAGAGTCTAATAACTGTTATGTTGCCAGTCAAGGTTCAGAGCAGTGATGGTTACAGTAGAGTAGGCGGGATCAAAACTTTAAGAAAAACTTTACTAAGGAGAGAGGCAGGGCAAAATGGCAGACTAGAGGTACCCAAGGCATATTCCTCCCACAGAAAAGAACCAGAAAAACTAACAGACAGTTAAATATTGGTGGGAGAGTGTAAAAGTGCAGCATGAGACTGGTGAGATCCCTGTGTAGCACAAAAGCTCAGGATGGTGGTGTGGAGAGGAGAGAGAGGCACATGGCCTCAGCCATCACATCTCTGACAATGGGATCTGCACAGGAAGAATTTTCTCTTGTGGCAAAAAGATAGGCAGAGGTCCCACACCAACACCCATCCTCACTGCAGAGGCCAGCAGATCATTTAAAAGAATTAAATGCTCCAATTGAAAGACATAGACTGGATGAATGGATTAAAAAATGACCCATGCATATGCTGCCTACAAGAAACACACCTGATCTACAAAGACACACACAGACTGAAAGTGAAGGGATGGACAGAGGTATTCAATGCAAATGGAAAACAAAAGCAAGCAGGAGCAGCTTTACTTAGATCAGGTAAAACAGGCTTTAAATAAAAATCTGTACTAAGAGACAAAGAAGGGCACTATATAATGACAAGGGGATCAACACAGCAAGGGGATATAACAATTGTAAATATATATGCACCCAACACTGGAGCACCCACATACATAAAGCAAATATTATCAGATCTAAAGGGAGAGATAGATACTATAGACGATTGAACTATGTCCCCTCAAAACTCACCGAAGCTTGAATTGTGTCCCCCAAGTTTCATATATTAAAAGCTTAATCCCCACTGTAACTGTTGAGGGTGGGAAATCTTATTATGGTAATTGAAAGGTGGAGACTTGAAGAAATGATTGGATTGTAGGACTGTGCAGTAGTGAATGGAATAAAAATGCTGGTCAGGGACATGGTTCTGAGGGCTTTAAAAGAAGAGGAGAGTCTGTTTTATCTCTCTCATCTCTCTGCTTCCACCATCTTACAATGTGAGGACCCTGGGTCACTGGCTTTGCACTTCCCAGCCTCAGAAGCTGTAAGCAATAAAATTCATTTTTCTTTATAAATCACCCAGTTTCAGGTATTTTATTATAAGCAACAGAAGTGGGCTAATGCAGACAACAACACAGTAAAAGTTGGAGACTTTAACACCACAGTCTCAGCATTGGGCAGATCATCAAGACATAAAATGAACAAGGAAACATTGGATTTAAATGGCCCCATAGACCAGTTAGACCTAACAGATATATACAGAACATTTCATCCAACAGCTACAGAATACACATTTTTTTCATCAGCACATGGAGCATTCTTTAGGATTGACCATACACTAGGTCAAAACATAAGCCTCAACAAGTTCAAAAAATTTGAAATCATATAAAGTATTTTTTTCTGACCATAAAGGAATAAAACTAGATAACAGTAACAAGAGGAACTTGTGAAACTACACAACTATATGGAAATTAAACAACATGCTCTTGAATGACCAATGGGTCAAAGAAGAGATTCAGAAGGAAATAAAAAAATTTCTTGAAACTAATGAAGACAGAAACACAACATACCAAAACCTATGGGATATAGCCAAGGCAGTAATAAGAGAAAGTTTATAGCAAAGAAAGTTTATAGTATGTAGGCATCAAAAAAAGAAAGATTTCAAATAAACAGCTTAACAATGTACCTCAAGGAACCAGAAAAACAAGAACAAACTAAACCCAAAATAAGTAGAAGAAAAGAAATAATAAAAATTAGAGCAGAAAAAAATGAAATTGAGACTAAAAATATAATATAAAAAATTAATCAAACAAAAAGCTTGTTCTTTGAAAAGATAAGCAAAATTGACAAACCATTAGCAAGACTAACAAAGAAAAAGAAAAGATCCAAATAAATAAAACCAGAAATGCAAATGGAGACATTACAACAGATAGCACTGAAATACAAAGGATCATCAGGGACTATTGTGAACAACTATATGCCAATAAATATGAAAACCTAGAGGAAATGCATAAATTCCTGGACACATATCCCCTACCAAGACTGAACCAAAAAGAATTAGAAAACCTAAATACACCAATAACAAGTAACAAGCTGGAATTGGTAATAAAAAGACTCCCAACTAAGAAAAGCCCAGAACTGATGGCATTACTGCTGAATTCTACCAAATATTTAAAGAAGGACCAATACCAATACATCTTAAACTATTTTTAAAAAATTGAAGTGGATGGAATTCTTCCAAACTCATACAATGAAGACAGCATTATCCTGATACCAAAACAAGGCAAGCACACAACGAAGAAAAAAAACTACATGCAAATATCCGTAAAGAACATAGATACAAAAATCTTCAATAAAATACTAGCATACTGAATCCAAAGCACATCAAAAAGATTATATACCATGATCAAATGAAATTTGTCCCAGGGATGCAAGGATGGTTCAACATACACAAATCAATAAATGTAATACATCACATCAACAGAATGAAAGAAAAACGCCATATAATCATCTCAATAAGGGCCGGCCCGTGGCTCACTCGGGAGAGTGCAGTGCTGATAACACCAAGGCCACGGGTTCGGATCCCTATATAGGGATGGCCGGTTAGCTCACTTAGGAGAGCGTGGTGCTGACAACACCAAGTCAAGGGTTAAGATCCCCTTACCAGTCATCTTTTTAGGAAAAAAAAAAAATCATCTCAATAGATGCAGAAAAAAGCATTTGATAAAATTCAACATTCCTTCATGATAAAGACTCTCAACTGATTAAGTATAGAAGGAAAATATCTTAATACAATAAAGGCTATATATGACACACCCACAGTTAACATCATGACAAACAGGGAAAGCTGAAAGTTTCCCCCCCAAGAACAGAAACGAGACAAGGATGTCCACTTTCACCACTTCTATATTCAACATAGTAATGGAAGAGCAAGACAGAGCAATTAGGCAAGGGAAAGCAATAAAGTGTACCCAGTTTTGAAAGGAAAAAGTCAAAATGTCCCTGTTTGCAGATAACATGATTTTATATAGACAGAACCTAAAGATTCTGCCAAAAATACTCCTAGACCTGATAAACAAATTTCATAGCTTCAGGATACATAATCACCATACAAAAATCAATAGCATTTCCATACATCAACAACAAACTAGAAGAAAAAGAAATCAAGAAAGCTATACTATTTACAATAGCAACAATAAAAAATTAAAATGCCTAGGAATAAATTTAATCAAGGTGAAATACCTCTAATGAAAACTATAGAATACTGGTTAAAGAAATTAAGGAAGACATACAAAAGAAATGAAGAGACATCCCATGTTTATAGACTGGAAGAATCAATAACGTCAAGTTGACCAAACTACCTAAAGTGATCTACAGATTCAATGCAATCCCAATCAAACTACCAGTGACATACTTCACAGAAATAGAAAAAACAATTCAAAAATTTATATGGAATAACAAGAGACCTGAATAGCCACAGAAATCTTGAGCAAAAAAGAACACAGTGGTGGGTGTTATGCTTCCTGACTTCAAAATATACTGCAAAGCAATAATAATCAAAGCATGGTACCAACACAAAAACAGACATAGACCAATGGAACAGAATAGAGAATTCAGGATCCTCAGCCAGCCTGCCAGGGTGAGACCAGCCAAATCCCATGGCAGAGGTGACATCTCTCCCCTCTTTAGACGCAGAGGGGAGTGCACCAGCTCACCGAGGTGAGACCAGTTGAAAGCTGCCAGCTAGTGAAGTCTGACCTGCTGAGGTGAGCCCAGCATTACTGTGTGCAGCAGTGGAATCATTCTATGATCATAGATTCTGGAACAGGACCCAAGGTGGTTTAACATAACCATCACCACAGCTACTGTCAAGCAAAGACAATTTACCACCACAGCAGGAACCAGGGCCACTCCACAGCCAACCTCAGTGTAACAGAAGAAGCAAACCTTCTGCCAAATGACCAAACATCAATGAAAAGTTACTAGAAATATAAATAAACAAGAAGAAATGACACCACCAAGAGAATACACTAATGTTCCAAAGTGAGACTCCAGGGAAGACGGAATTCTTGAAATGTCTGAAAAAGAATTCCGAGCAATGATCTTAAGGCAACTTCAAGAAATAAAGGAAGATTCAATTACAGAACACAATGAAACAAGAAAAAATATCCAGAATAGGAAGGAGGAAATCTACAAAGAGATTAATACCTTAAAATAGAGCACAGGAGAACTTCTAGAAATGAAAGATTCACTCAATGAAATAAAAAACACAACTGAGAGCTTGAGCAGTAGGCTAAAGCAAGCAGAAGAAAGAATTTCAGAGCTTGAAGATGGTCTTTTTGAAATAACTCAGGCAGACATAGCAGACAACCTCAAGCACTCTAACATCTGAATCATTGGTATTCCTGAAGGGGAGGGGAAAGGAAAAGGTATTGAAAACCTATTTAAGGAAATAGTAAAAGAAAACTTCCCAGATGGAGAGTGTGATACAGACCTTTAGATTCAGGAAACTCAAAGGTCCCCAAACAGATTCAATCCAAACAGATCCTCCCTAAGACACATTACAGTTA
Source organism: Galeopterus variegatus (assembly GCF_000696425.1). Lineage (NCBI taxonomy): Eukaryota > Metazoa > Chordata > Mammalia > Dermoptera > Cynocephalidae > Galeopterus > Galeopterus variegatus. The sequence goes on along the minus strand of NW_007731764.1, from coordinate 4,476 downwards.
AATTCACAAAGCTTAAAGACAAAGAGAGATTTCTACAAGCAGCAAGAGAAAAGCGTCAGGTCACTTATAGAGGAACCCCCATCAAGTTAACAGCAGACTTCTCAACCAAAACTCTACAAGCCAGAAGAAAATGGACTTATATATTCAAAATGCTAAAAGAAAAAAAAATTGGCAGCCAAGAAATCTTTACCCAACAAGGCTCTCCTTCAGATATGAGGGAGAAGTACTGTATTTCTTAGACAAACAAAAGTTGTGGGAGTTCACCACCACACGACCAACCCTGCAAGAATAAGGGAGTCATTCATCTGGAATTTGAGTAGTGGTGACCATTATCACAAATACAAAAGAAATTGCAAAACCCACCATTAAAACAAAAATGCCAGTAAGAAAGAGAAAGAAGCTAAATCATCCCACCTTAAATTTCCAAGTAACATTGAAGAAGAGAAATAAAAGGGGAAATAATGATCAACAGATATTTAAACCATCTAAACAGAAAGCAATTAAATGACAGGAATTAAGCAACACTTGGCAATAACTACCCTAAACGTGAATGCACTAAACTCCCCATTCAAAAGACACAGACTGACTGACTGGATTAAAAAGCTAGACCCAAGTATATGCTGTCTTCAAGAGACCCACCTCACCTGTAGAGACACATATGGAGTAAAAGTGAAGGGATGGAAAAAGATATACCATGCAAATGGAAACCAGAAACGAGCAGGAGTAGCTATTCTTATATTGGACAAAGACCATATGATTATCTCAATAGATGCTGAAACAGCATTTGACAAAGTCCAACATCCCTTCATGATAAAGACTCTCTACAAATTAGGTATAGAAGGAAAATATCTCAACACAATAAAAGCCATTTATGACAAGCCCACCACCAGTATCATTCTGAATGGCGAAAAACTGAGGGCCTTTCCCTTAAGAACAGGAACAAGACAAGGATGCCCACTCTCACCACTTCTATTTAACAAAGTACTGGAGGTACTAGCCAGAGCAATCAGGCAAGAGAAAGAAATAAAGGGAATCCAGATTGGAAAAGACAAAGTCAAACTTTCTCTATTTGCAGATGACATGATAGTATATATAGAAAATCCTGAAGACTCTATCAAAAAACTCTTAGAGTTGGTTAATAACTTCAGTAACATTGAGGATGCAAAATAAATGCCTCCAAATCAGTTGCATTTATATACTCAAATAACAAACTAACAGAAAGAGAAATTACAACTGTCATGAAAAAAATAAATTACCTAGGGGCCAATTTAACCAAGGAAGTGAAAGACCTCTACAATGAGAACTACAAACCACTTCTGAAGAAAATTAAAGAAGATGCAAAAAGATGGGAAGATATACTATACTCTTGGATTGGAAGAACTAACATTGTGAAAATGTCTATACTACCCAAAGCAATCTACACATTCAATGCAATCCCCATCAAAATACCAATGATATTCTTCAAGGAAATAGATAAAACAATCTTACCTTTCATATTGAACACCAAAAGACCCTGAATAGCCAAAGCAATCCTGAGCAAAAAAAATAAAGCTGGAGGCATAACTCTACATGACTTCAAATTATACTACAAAGCTGTTGTAACCAAAACAGCATGATACTGGTATAAAAATAGACATTCAGACCAGTGGAGTAAAATTGAGAACCCAGATATCACCCGTCAGGCTTACAGCTGTCTGATATTGGACAACAGCAACAAAAATCTACATTGGGGAAAAGACTGCCTCTTCAATAAGTGTGCTGGGAAAACTGGATAACCATATGCAGGAGAATGAAACTAGATATGCATCTCTCACCATACACTTAAGTCAACTCAAAATGGAATAAAGACTTAAGTGTAAGACGTGAAATTGTAAAATTACTAAGGGAAAATATAGGTGAAACACTTCAGCAACTAGGTCAGGGCACAGGCTTCATGAACATGAGTCCAAAAGCACAAGCAGCAAAAGAAAATATAAACAAATGGGACTATATCAAACTAAAAAGCTTTTGCACAGCAAAGAAAACAATCAAGACAGTGAAATGACAACCTTCAGAGTGGGAGAAAATTTTTGTTAACTATGCATCCAACAAGGGATTAATATCTAGAATATACATAGAACTCAGCAATTATACAGTAAAAAACCAAATAATCCAATTTAAAAAATGGGCAAAGGAGCTGAATAGACATTTTTCAAAGGAAGACATACAAATGGCCAACAGGTACATGAAAAAATTCTCAACATCACTAGTCATCAGGAACATGCAAATTAAAACAATGTTGAGATACCAACTCACCCCAGTTAGACTGGCTATAATCAAAAAGACAGTAAATAACAAATGCTGGTGAGGGAGTGGAGAGAAGGGAAAACTCCTACACTGTTGGTGGGACTGTAAATTAGTATAAGCACTATGGAAAACAATATGGAAGTTTCTCAAATAACTACAGATAGATCTTGTGTACGATCCAGAAATCCCACTTCTGGGTATATACCCAGAGAAATGGAAATCATCATGTCAAAGGGATACCTGCACTCCCATGTTCATTATAGCTCTGTTTACAATAGCCAAGACATGGAACAAACCTAAATGCCCATCGATGGATGATTGGATAAGGAAACTGTGGTATATATACACCATGGAATACTACTCTGCCATAAAAAAGAATGAAATACTTCCATTTGCAAGAACATGGATGAGCCTGGAGAAGCTTATGTTGAGTGAAATAAGAAAAGCACAGAGGGATAAATAGCACATGTACTCACTCATGTGGGAGCTAAGAGAGAAAGCAGGAAGGAAAGAAAGACCACAGTAGTGCATTGGTCTTACAGAGGAAAAGAACATTCCTTGGGCTACAAAGTGGAATGGGGCAGAATGAGGGAGTGGAAAGGGGTTGGAGGTGGAGATAATTGCGTGTGGGACACGGGGTTCAAAAGCAATTTCTAATAGTGTGTATGTGCTGGTATGAATCTGGCCCTCATGTCACCAGGGGTGGCAATCAGCATTGTATCTCATGAATATTCATAATAAAATAAGTAAATAAATAAAAATAGAGAATTCAGAAATAAATCCACATACATACTCCCAACTGATTTTTGACAAAGGAGCCAAGAACATACATTGGGAAAAGGACAGTCTCTTCGATAAATGGAGCTAGGGGAACTGGAGGTCCATGTATGGAAGAATGAAATAAACCCTTATCTCTCAGTATATACCAGAATCAATTAATAATGGATTAAAGACATAAATATAAGACCTGAAACTATAAAACTTCCAGAAGAAAACATAAGGGAAACACTTCAGGACATAGGTCTGGGAAAGACTTTATGAATAATACTTCAGAAGCACAGGGAACAAAAGTGAAAATTAACAAATGGGATTATATCAAACTAAAAAGCTTCTGAACAGAAAAGGAGACAATCAACAGAGTGAAAAGACAACCCACAGAATGGGAGAAAATATTTGCAAGCTATGCATCTGACAATGGATTAATATCCAGAATACACAAAGAACTCAAACAACTCAATAGTAAAAAAAGAAATAATCCAATTAAAAAATGGGCAAAAGAACTGAATAGACATATTTTGAAAGGCCAAAGGCACATGAAAAAATGCTCAACACCACTAATTATCAAAGAAATGCAAATCAAAACCACAATGGGATATAATTTCACCCAGTTAGAATGGCTATTATCAAAAAGACAAAAAATAACAAATGCTGTCAGAGAAAGGGAAACTCTAATACATGGCTGGTGGGAATATAAGTTAGTACAGCCACTATAGAAAATAGTATGGAGATTTCTCAAACAACTACATGTAGAACTACCATAACAAATCAATCCCACTACTTGGTATATATCTAAAGGAATGGAAATCAGTAAGTCGAAGGGGCACCTACACGCCAATGTTTATTGTGCCTCTATCACAGTAGCCAAGAGTTGGAACCAACCCAAATTTCTTCTGCAGATGATTGGATAAAGAAAAGGTGGTATATATAGACAACAGAATACTACTCAGCCATAAAAAAGAATGAAATTATGCCATTTGCAGAAACATGGATGAGGTAGGGAAAAATTGTGTGAAATGAAATAAACCAGGCACAGATAGAGAAATACCACATGTTCTCACTCATATGTGGAAGCTAAAAAAGTTGCTCTCATAGAAGTGGAGAGTAAAATAGTGGTTACTAGAGACTGGTGGGAGGAAGGGGAAGGCGGATGGGGAGAGAGTAATCATTGAATACAAAATATTAGAGAGGTAGGAAGAATGGAATCAAAGGTTCTATGGTAATATAGGAAGACTACAGTTAACAAAGAAGTACTGTACATTTTTTTTTTTTAGCTTCTAAAGTATTTACTATATGTGATTTGTCCATCTACCCAACTTATTGACCTTTTTCTTCATTTCATTTTTTTTTTAATTTATTTATTTTATTTTGTCAATATACACTGTATATGATTATTATGGCCCGTCACCGACA
>NW_007731763.1:147422-149843 GCF_000696425.1 Galeopterus variegatus | reverse complement strand
CAAACCATTTCATAAAATGGCAGACTAGGAGTTTATTTTATTTTTTTTCTTCCCAAACTTTAAAAAGTACATATTTAACACTCCACTAATACAAATGTATGTTACACTGAAACTCCCTTTTACAGATATGTAAAAACTAAACTATACCTTTAAGATCAGTACACTTTACTGTATATATATTATACATCAATTTAGAACCTTATTGCCTATATTTACCTATTAGAAAAAGATACAGTATCAATTAATTAACCTCAAGGTAGTCCCCTCAATCTACAAATTGCCTTTGGTATTACAGCTTTGGTGCTATTTTTCTGATTACATACACTTCTATAACTAACTGACACCTTACTTGCGTCCCCTCCCCAAGTAATACTGACACATCTGCTCAAATAAATGTGTATGCCCTCTACCTGGAATACTCTTTCCTCCAGCCTCACCTGGCTAACTCCCTCTCATCCTTTAGATGTCTGTTTAAACATCACATTCTCCATGAAGCTTTCCCTAACTCTCCTATATACATTAGGTGTCCCTGCTAATGTGCTCCCTCAACACCCTGAACTACTTCTGCTGTCAAGATTGTCATAGAGAAAATAGAAATAAATGAAAGTCTATATTCAGTGCTACTACTAGCTCCCTTCCCATACTCAACACTGAGAACACTTGTGGTTGGGCTCAGGGGCCCCCAGGCAAAAGACTGGAGGGCTCATCTCTGTACAAACTAGACCAGAAAAGACTCAACAACTAGGAGCCTTCAAATGAAATGGCTCAGCAAGATCATCCTATGGTTGATAAGTCCCACCCACGCCCAGAAAGCTTCCAATGAGCTTCTTACTGCTACAAAATTTGGAGAAGTCCTCAAAACAACACTCACTTGCTGACACCAAAAATTGCAAACTTTGGGGGAGGACCCCAAAACCACCTCAGGTTCGATAACTTACTAAAAGAATGTTTAGAACTCCTAAGCACTAGAAAGCTGTTCTACTCAGGTTACGGCTTATTACAGCAAAAGGATACAGATTACAATCAGCCAAGGGAAGAGACACATGGTGCAGAGTCTAAGAGAGTTCCAAACACAGTGCTTTCAGCTATCCTTTTCCACCGGAGAAATGGACAGCATACGGAGTACCGCCAACCAGGGAAGCTCACTTGAGCTTTGGTAACCCAGAGTTTTTCTTGGGGTTTGGTCACAAAGACATGGTTAGCTGCCCACAGAGCTGACCTCAGTCTCCAGCCCCTCTGGAGGTTTAGCTGATACATGACTCAAAGTACTCACCATGAATCACACTGTTAGACTATGTGGCATGGCCCAAAAACCCCAGGTAAACAAAGGCACTCATATCAGACAAAATATTCCAAGGATTTAGAGATGACCTCCCAGGAGCCGAAGACAAAAGCCATACCTCTCTTTGGGCATGGTTAAATTCTTTATTGCACAACTGTCTCCCCTTAAATATGAACAGACAAGTGAGGATTACCTGATACATGAGGAAACATGTTATGAAAGACATAGTCAAAACAATTGGCAGGGGGAGGCAGAAGGAGGAAGAGCAGGCACTTAGAGGAAATAAAACACTGCCAGAAGCAGAAAAGAACTTCAAAATAACTAAAAACAATGTCTTCATCCTAAAACAAGAGAAGAAAGCTATTAAGAAAAAGAAATCTTTAGAAAACTAAGAGTTCTTAGAAATTAAAAATGTGACAGAAGAAATAAAAAGACCAACAGAAGACTTAAAGTGGAGAAAATCTCCCTACTCCCCAACCCCCCAAGAGAAAAATGAGATAGAAAACAGGAGGGAAAAAAAAAATTAGAGAATCAGTCTAGAAAGCCCAACATCCAAGGAATAAGAATTCCAGAAATAGACAAGAAAATGGAAGAATGTGGAGGAAAGGGATCGCTTGCATGCTGTTGGTGGGAATGTAAATCAGTACAGCCACTATGGAAAACAGAATGGGTTTCCTCAGAAAATTAAAAACAAAACTACCACACGATCCAGTAATCTCACTACTGGGTATACATCCAAAGGAAATGAAATCCGTATGTTGAAGAGATACCCGCACTCCCATGTTCATAGCAGCACTATTCACAATGGCCAAAATACGGAATCAACTATGTGTCCATCAACGGATGAACGGATAAAAAAAATGTGTTATATGCACATCATGGAATACAATTCAGCCTTTAAAAAGAAGGAAATCCTGTCATTTGAACCTGGAGGACATTATGTTAAGTGGCATAAGCCAGGCAAAGAAAGGCAAATACCACACTATTTCACTTATATGTGGAATCTAAAAACGTTGAATCATAGAAGTAGAGAGTATAATGGTGGTTATCAGGGGCTGGGGGGAACGCAAAGGTTGAAAAGATGTTGGTTAAAGGTGTTAAACTGAAATAAGTTTATCCTAAAGCTGCTTCCATACATA
>NW_007731763.1:145452-147170 GCF_000696425.1 Galeopterus variegatus | reverse complement strand
AAGAAGGAAATCCTGTCATTTGAACCTGGAGGACATTATGTTAAGTGGCATAAGCCAGGCAAAGAAAGGCAAATACCACACTATTTCACTTATATGTGGAATCTAAAAACGTTGAATCATAGAAGCAGAGAGTATAATGGTGGTTATCAGGGGCTGGGGGGAACGCAAAGGTTGAGAAGATGTTGGTTAAAGGTGTTAAACTGAAATAAGTTTATCCTAAAGCTGCTTCCATACATATTTTAAGTTTGGCCTAAAGGTTTCTCCGTACCTAGTGAAATGTAACCCAGCTTGAACCAGACTGCACCTGAACATGAAACCTCACTTTTGCAACAAGCAGCTGAGTCTCAGCCAATCACAGAAACTCAGCCTCCAGCCAATCAGAGGCTGAATACTGCCACAACGTGACAGTATAAGGCAAATGTGACCACAGCCAATCAGCTTGTTTCTGTACGTCACTACCATTTCTCTGGCTATAAACATGACCTGCATAGGTAGTGTGCAGCATTCTGAATCATTTTTGGTCTGAACAGCTGCCCATTCCAGAATTGCAATTAAAGCCAATTAAGATATACCAAACTAGATTAGCTGTAATTTTGTTTTTTAACAAATACAGAATTCTGTTTAGATAGGAGAAATAAGTTCAAGAGACCTACTGCAGAACATGGTGACTACAGTTAATAACTATGTGTTCTTGAAAATCACTGAGAGGAGATTCCAAGTGTTCTCACCACAAAAAATATGTGAGGTAATGAATATTAAGGTGGATTCAGCCAGTCCACAATGTATACATATTTCAAAACATCATATTGTACATGATAAATACAAATAATTTTTTGTCAATTAAAACTTTTTTAAAAAAAGAAAATGAAAGGAGAGAAATTAATCAGAGAAATAATTCAAGAAAAATTCCCAGAATTAAAGGAACATATGGCTCACAAATTGCAACAGTCCATCAAGTGTGCAGGCAATTAAAAAAGGGAGGCAGGGGAGAGCACACCAAAGCCTATTGCTATGAAATTTCAGAACTCAGAAGATAATGAGATAATTTTCAAGCTTCCAGAAAGAAAAATAAAAGAGATCATATTACAAAATAGGGCTAAGAATATCATCAAATTTCTCAACAGGAACAATGATTGTAAGCTAGAACACAGTGGAAGAGTGCCTGCAAATTCCTGAGGAAACAGTTTCAAACACAGAATTCTATACTCAGACAAATTATCAATTAATATGACTGAATAAAAGCATTTTCTGGCATTCGAAGCCTTCTCAGAAAGTTAGTGGTGGTTGTGCTCCACCAAAATCAGGAAGAAACCAAGAAGAAGGAAAACATGGAATCCAGGAAATAAGGGACCCAAAACAGTAGTGTGAAAAGAAACCCCAGGATGATGGCGAAGGGAGAACCCCGGACAGCAGACATGCAGCAGGCCTGCAGAACAGCTAGGTTAGAGCAGGAGGGTGAAGGACTCTAGGGGTGTTGTCAAGCTGGTCAATTACCTGATCTGTTTGAAAGTATCAAGAAGAGTTTCATTAAATTAGAAATAACTGCATAGAAAACCAAGCAAATGAGACAATTCCAGGGAAAACAAAAACTTGTAGAAGAAAGGGAATGCAGTCTTAGTATACCACATGGCTTAAATATTTATATTTTGTAAGACCAGCCTAAAAGCACGAATCTTAACTTGATGGGAAGGCTCATCTCACAAAGACCAGGAGGCACA
>NW_007731763.1:132159-144876 GCF_000696425.1 Galeopterus variegatus | reverse complement strand
ATTATAGTACTATAATGAGAGGATAGGAGAAGGGAGCTAGGCAAAAAAGGGGGAAAAGAATTAAAAAGAGCACCATCTTCATCTTCCGTAGCAGAAAGTCAATGGTTATAATTTTAAACTAAAAAAGTAAGAATAACAGTAAATGTATGTTATAGAAATACAGAGGTAAATACTAGAAAAAGTGCTGCCTCTGGGGAGTGGGAACCGTGGACATAGAAGGTGGGACCAGGGCTCGCTGTATTTGTTCTTGCAGACTTACACCTTTTTAAAGGATAAACATACATATTGTCAACAAAAATTAAAATAATAATTTCAAACAGAGGAAAAAAGCATTTTATAATTAATCAAGATGAATACCAGAAAGCCTCTTGCTGCACAATAAAAGGGGGAGAAAGTACTGCTTCCATTTCTTTTTTTTCTGAAAGGGATCTTCTTAAAAGAAGAGCTGACCAAAAACTCAGTGAGGAATCAGAGTGTGACCCAAGACTGAAGCAAAAGACCCAACTTGTACTTCAGTGTTTATAAACTACCTGATTTTTTGTTTGTTTGTTTGTTTGGTGGCTGGCCAGTACAGAAATCCGAACCCCTGACCTTGGTGTTTCAAGGAGGCGTTCTAACCAACTGAGCTAACCAGCCAGCCCCCAAACTGCCGGGTATTTGTAAATTCCTTCACCACTCTCAGAATTCTCCCAGGAGATGTGATGCCAGGCGTGCATTCAACATTAAGGGTCACTGAATATCTCTTAAAAATTCTTTAAGCTCCATTCTATTTCATCTTTTCCCTCTTTCAAAAATCTCATTAGAATGTGTACTATTATACTCGTAAAAGATGCAGCTTCTCCTTTCCTATAGACCATCCAGACTTACATTATGGACTTATGTCATGACTAAAATCTCACCATGTCCCAGATGCTTTGCTTTGCAAGGATAGGAGAAAACATCTCAGAAGCAAGAAGGCAAAAAGTCCTTTATAGTTTCTTTACACTCTACCTATCCCACCCTTCACCTTCATGGAATGGACTCACTGTGTCAGCCTAAGTCAAGTAAGTATTGATTCTTCAGCCTCTATCTACGGCTATTACTGTGCCAGACAAAGCAAGTAAGGGATCTATAAGTGTTCATACAAGCTTGCCAAATTTGGAAAACACACACACACATTTTTATACCCAACAATGTTGACAATACAGGTATTTCCAAAAACTATCATCTAAAAATTAGCTTTCTTTCACACTTTTCAGTCAAATTAAAATCTTAAATAAATACGGTAACAGACAAAGTTCCCAAATCACAAGACATCTCACTGTCAAGATCTTGGTTTTAGTACTATATGTCCTCATGAAGATACACCATAATAGACTTACTAAACCACATTTGGATTTCTAAATACGTATTCTTTCAACTTAATATACTCTGGGAAAACTTCCGATGAGAGTTTCTCCAAGCCCCTAAATGTGCTTAGTGTTCAGAAAGAATCATTAGACCTTAGAGAAATTCATCAAGAAGCCAGAGCTTTCGGGCACCTGTTCATAAAGTCTGTGCCCAAAGCTTCCCTCACAAAGAGAGACTTGATAAAGGACTTTCCTAAATTGAAGTGTTAGAATATCCAAAAATGCCCTGTTACTTACTGAATTCGTACTATTAGTCAATAGAAATTATGCATAAAGCTGCCACCTATGGTGGATGTCGTGCTAGTCATGCAAGTTAGAGAGTCTGTAAGGATATGTGCTAACACAGACCTGCACACAATCCTGTGAACTATCATCAGTATTCTTTAAATGCACCAGAAAAGAACGAACTAAAAATAATAAAACTATTTCCCTTAAATTTTAATAAATATGTTAAGCTCCCCCCCCAAAAGAGACAAATGGCTAAATATGTTAATGGAACTTAAAGGCTATACAGTATCTGTACCTACTTTTCCTGAAACCTATTGCCCCATTACTGCCACCCAGAACTCAACGTCCTACTCTTACCACACACTATCCATTTAAATTTCAACTCAAGAAAAGTCAATTATATTTTACCATGAATTTAAGGACATACAAGAACCCTCCCTGGAACAATTACTTTTAAGTTTAAGGTGAGATATAGTAAATTATGAACAACATTTTACAAGGGAGGTTGACAACTTTCACTTCCTGAAGTTTGTGAGTTCATATTATTCCTGAAGTCTAACCTTTTTGGCAAATATTTTTTAAATGATCTACTGAATCACTACAATTTTGCTATTAAAATTTGTACATCTGAATTTTGAAACCAATGCCTATTTTGGCCAAAAAAAAAAAAAAAAAAAAAGTTGCTGTTCTCAGGTAATAGTATGAGAACATTTGTCTCTGATTATTTACCTAAAATACTCATAGGATGGCACTAGTAAGACTTATCTAATGAATATCTACTTTATAGTCTGGCTTTAATTTACAAGGACACTGATCAAAAAACAAATCATAAAAATGAAAGAACTTGGAATAGATAAATTCCCATGGTGGGGGGGACCCAGTACTAAGTACCGTTAATCACATTTCCATATGAAGGAAAAGAAAAGGTATTGGATACATGTCTAGTTTCAACTCCCAATATATTCTAGCATATACTGGGGCTCCAACTGCCCTGGACACTTTGAAATGTCTCCTCACTTCGCCAGGTTACATTTCAGCCAGCAAATATCCTCATTCACAATCAGTCACTCTTTAGCTTTAATGTCACGACTTTCCAACAGTTTCACTACATTCTGTGTAAAAGGAAAGGTGAGTAATTCCTACTGCGGCTCACTACATTCGAGGCACCATGCCAGCTGCTCTCCATGTAATACCTCATTTAATCTTCAAATGACTGTGTCCTAGCTTTTATTCATTACATTTTTTAGGTATTAAAATCTCAAAAATCATAAGTAGAGAATCAGGATTTGAATCCCAGACAGTCTAACTTCAAAGTCCAATTTCCATTCAAAAAAGAAGTTATGTTTAGTTAAATGGGTAAACATCCCAAAATGTTTGCAGAAAATTTTAATAAGGGTGGGTTAGGACTACATAACCAAATTCTCAAACTGAGATAAGAGACCATCGTTTGAAACTGAAGTGAGCTAAATTTTGAAAGAAAATGAAAACTGAAAGATTCATTATGTAGCTACTGTATATATTACACCTGCCTTACATCATCTTCTCAGTACCCTTTGATTTGCAGAAAAACTCAAATGCTCTCTGGATCCCTACCTATCAGTCTCATGCTCTGCAGTAATGTCTTTATTTATGCTTAAATATATATTTAAACACACGGATATGCAGAAGGAGCTTGGGATGTAGGTTTACCCATTAAACAGCAGGCATCTAACATGTGCTAAAATACGCCGACTATAAGCAAACGGGGCTTGAGTTGATATTGTCTCCCAAAACAAACAAACAAACCCCCGTACATTATGGAGCACAGTGATTGCAAACACTGTCTGGGAATATCTGTTCAAAGCTGAATTAGAGTGGAAATCACCACCTGCTGGGTGCTGATTCAAACACTGCTTCCCACAGCACCTGATCTCCTTCTGCAATATCTCCTCAGGAAGAAATTCTTTTGTGGCACAAGTTTTGACAAGGTGGCTGGTTTTCCCATTGCTTTCAGATGCTCTGTGACAAGTCATCAAAAACTTTAAAGTACCATCCTCCTCCTTTAAAAGAGAAGTCATTAGATGTGTCCACTCAGAAGCTAGTCTGAGTTAGTTCTACAATAACTCTGTGCCTGAATGCTGGTATGGAAACATTGTCCCTTATGGTGCACCACAGGAACACACGCTTCCCGCCACCTGCTGCACTGACCCAGGTGAACCCAAAGCCCTGGGGGGAGTCACATGACCAAGTTTGCTCTCTAAAGGAGCTGGGTCTTGTCCAATTTTCACAGAGAACCCTGCTCCTGTCTGCAGGGCAGGATTTAACAGCTACATATCTAGAAGGCTGAGACAAGCACCTAAGGTCAAGTGCACAAAAAACAGAGTGGACAGAAGTCAAAATGGAAAGACTTCAGAGATAACAAGAAGGCTCCCCACAAGCAAATATTCCTTTTGGTTACATATTTTAAACTGCACAATTAAAGCTTCATTCTTTAGTACCTATTAAAGTTACCTTTCCCTGGAAAAGTAGCTCTTTACACCATCAGTCTTTTAGACTTTAGTAGGAATTGAACTTTCTATTCTTCTCTCATATAGCTTTTAATAGATGAAAGGCACCCTCAAAGACGACCCTCGGGGGTGGAGAAAGCATGCAGCAAGACACTGGTGCACGATCCAGAGGCAAAATCTCCCCGACCCCATAAGGTCTATTCCTGACATCAGCTAATTCTCAGTTACTCAGGGGTTAATGATCCGGCAGGTTGATGGAGGCCCTGGCCTTTTCCTGACTTTTTCACTGTTTGCCCATGGCATGTCCGCCACATAGTCCAAAACGCATATATACAACAAATATTCAACTCCTTATACAGGAGTTGAATTTTAAGGTAATCATTTTTGTTTCTTGTTTTAAAATCTCCATAAGAGGAATAATGAGAAAGAAATCTAAAAATTGTTAACTAAGGGGCTGGCCGGTTAGCTCAGCTGGTTAGAGTGCAGCCTTGCAACACCAAAGTCAAGGGTTCAGTTCCCCGCACCGGCCGACCACCAAAAATAAATGAATAAGTAAATATTGTTAACTAAAATAACACTTAGAGATTATCTACAGATTTCATATCTACCTTCATTTTGGTTTTCCAATTAAGACAGGTAATTAGAGATGTTGGTCAAAGTGTACAAAGGTTCAGGGCCAGCCCGGTGGCGCACTGGATAGTGCGCCGCTTGGGAAGCGCAGCGGCGCTCCCGCCCGAGGGTTCGGATCCCACATACAGACTGGTTCCCGCTCACTGGCTGAGCGAGGCGCGGCTGAGCGAGGCGCGGGAGCAACGCCGAGGGTTGCGATCCCGTTGCCGGACACGGAAAAAGACAAAAAGACAAAAAAAAAAAAAAAAAGTGTACAAAGGTTCAGTTAGGAAAGAATAAGTTTTTGAGATCTATTGCAAAGCATAGTGACTACAGTTAATAATAACATATTGTATATTTCAAAACTGATAAAAGAGTAAATTTCAAACATTCTCAACACAAAAAAATAAGTATGTGAGGTGATGGATATGTTAATGAGCTTGATTTAATCATTCTACATTGTATGCATATGTCAAAACATCACATTGTACCTTATAAATATATACAATTATTGTTTGTCAATTAAAAATTATTGTTAAAAACTATTTTAAGCCAAGAAAGAGTTTCTCTGAATAAATGCTAGCAAGAGAAATATAAAATAACTACCAATTCATTTATCTGCTAATTGTCCTTCCCTCACATAGTTCTTAGCCACTATTCAATTCCATATTGATCTATATATTATCCATGTAAACTATTTTGAATTTCTAATAACAAAAAAGCCTTTAAGAAAAGACAGGTAATTAGCAGTTGGTCATACACAGAATGTGAAATTTATATGAATAATAAAACATATATAAGTATATGAGGCATAATAGACAATGCAAAATCAGAATGAAAATCAAGATAAAAACAGTACTGGGTCGGCCCGGTGGCACACTGCTGTAGTGCACCGCTTGGGAAGCGCGGCGGCGCGCTCCCGCCGAGGGTTCGGATCCCACATACAGACCGGTTCCCGCTCACTGGCTGAGCGAGGCGCGGGGGCAACACCGAGGGCTGCGATCCCGTTGCCGGTCCCGGTCCGGTACGGGGGCGACACTGAGGGTTGCGATCCGTTGCCGGACACGGAAAAAGAAAAAAAAAAAAAAAAAAAAAAACAGTACTGACAGCATAAAATTGTTGGGAAGAGCAAAGTACAGGATAACGCATGCATTTACAAATGCCATGCATATTGTAATAATCAGTAAATATTAACTTTTACTATAATATTTATATTACCATCTTAATGAAGGCATGAGCAACGTCCTGTCAAATCTTTTAGGTAAATCAATTTTAAAAAAAAATGAATTATGTTGTTATATAATGACTTGATCACTATCATGTTAACACATGCTAATTATATGTTAATCACACGATAATGAGCAAGTCATTATATAACAATGTATTGTTTTTCTAGAGACACATATCAAAGTATCAGGTGCAAAATGACATGATGTCATGGATTTGTTTTAAAATACTATAGTAAAAAAGGGGTGGGCTAGTAAAACAAATGAGGTAAAACTGATTACTGTAGAATCTGAGAGACAAGTATGAGTTCATTGGACTAGTCTCTGCTTCTGTGAATTTTGAAAACTTTTACAATTAAAAGGTTAAAAAGAATCAACTGGTTCATCAATATATTTTTACTGAGAACCCTCCAGGAGTCCCATATAGAGCTGGTGCCATGAAATAACAGTTAACCATTATTTAAAAAAAAAAAAATCAGGCATGTGTCAACTTTACCTTTCTGGCATGTTGCCCATAACTAAGATTAATTTTTTTTAAAAAAGGACCTTTGACCTGCACATAGAGATTTCACAGTGTCCACAGATAGAGTTTATGCACCTGATTCATTAGAAGAGCCCCATCAGCCTTTTCTAACCAAGGTTCCTCATCTAAACTATAGAACAAAAAAATGATGAATGACTATTTTCTTAATTCTCCCAGTGGAGAACTAGTACTGCTTTACATGCGTCAGAAAGAAGCTAATTAAGTAC
This sequence comes from Galeopterus variegatus, assembly GCF_000696425.1. Classification (NCBI taxonomy): domain Eukaryota; kingdom Metazoa; phylum Chordata; class Mammalia; order Dermoptera; family Cynocephalidae; genus Galeopterus; species Galeopterus variegatus. Next base: position 138,189 of record NW_007731763.1, on the reverse strand, counting down.
TTATAATGAATGCCCTAGGGCATTGGGCTGTATTCCCTTACAGAATCCCAGCTGTGGAAAGCTGCTAGGACCTCCACTCAAAACTGGCTTGTTCTTAGTTTACCCACAATTTGAGTAAACTTGATTCTCGTTTCTAGCCTAGTGCATATTCAAAACAGCACACCTGAAAGTGGAATTGCTATGACAGAAGAGTGACAGCCTGATCACAGGGGAAGAATCAAAAAATTCGTTAAAAGCACACTTAGCAAACCAGCAAAACACAGCAGCTCTGGCCACTTGATTAGAGAAAAAGTGGCTCTAAAAGGCTCAGGAGCCCGTGGGGGAGTCGCTGCATGAAAACACAGCAGCTGTGATGCTTGTAATAATGGCCATCCAAGTCAAAAAAATTACTAAATTCTGGCCAGTACAACCTGTCTACCACAGGGACAAAGCTAAACCTTCAAAGTTCTACTTCTGCATGGGATGATACTGGGTAACTTTAATTTCCTTGATAAATTATCAATAAGTTATAAAGGTAATCTGTGTATTACCTTCATAATTAGGCAAAAATATTTTTTAAAGATACTTAATTTTAGAAAAATTTCATCTCAGATGGCATAAGATTTAAACATTTTCTTCATACTTAAAAGAGTAAAGCTTCCATATTGACTCATTGTCTAAAATTTACAGATAGGTAGCCCTTGTATGTACTAGCTATTGTTCTTGATGTTAAGGAGCATGCGATCAAAATGGTGAAAAGAAAATTTGCAGAGAAAAAAATTCAAAATAATTAAGTACTAAAAGACAAGAGGAGTAAGAGAAAGTTTCACAAAAGTGGAGGCACTTAATAAGCTTGACCTCCAAGGCCAGAGATAATTTCTAATGGCAGAGGGGATAATATCAGTAGGCATCCAAACGGGAGCAACATTCTCAAAGAACAAAAATCAAAGACCAAGCCAACCTGACAAGAGCAAAGGGTTTTTTTGGGGGGGGACAAGAGGAGATTCCCCCCTGGAAAGCGGGTACAGGCATGGGGCCAAGTGACCCAGGATCTTCAAAGGCAGAGAGTGAAGTGTCTGGGCTTGGTACACCAGGCAGTAAAAGGCCATTGTAAATTCCCAGAAAAGGCAGCAACTCTTCCTTATTCGTTCAACAAATACTGATAAAAACAATTCCCTACGTGATGTAAAGTACTGTTCTCTATGTGCTGTGAGGGATACAGAGACCTAGCAAACATAGATCCTACCTGCAAGCAGTTTATTCATAAAGCATCATCACAACATACACACAAGACTGAAATCAGCAGGAGCCTAAGAGAAAGCAAAGCATCTCAGGAGAAGAGCGCGATGAAAAGCCCAACAGAGGGGAAACCAAGCAAGCCTTCGCAGAGGACGTGAAATGGTGAAAGCGTGTTTTAGGAAGATAATACAGGATCGATTGGAGTTAACCAGGAATAAGGGCGAGCATTTATCATGAAGATAAGGGTGATTTAACTACATTTCATTAATATTCACAACAACTCTACCAGGTAGGAATTAGGTCCACTTTTCAGAGGAGGAAACTGGAGCTTAAAGATGAAAGCTTAGAGGCCCAAGGTCACAATGTACTTGTGAGGGCTAAGATGGAAGCACAGTTCTCCATGATTACAATATCCAAGTTATTTCTAGAATGCTGCATATGTAATCTCCAGAGTGAAAAACATATTTACTTACTTCAACTATTTGACTTATAATTTTAATAGAGTTTAACAGGCATTTCTATTTCTAGTCTTGAGAAGTCCCAACCTGGCTAACCCCATTCATATACTTCCTGACAGAATTATTTGACTGTCCCCACTAACTCAATTATTTCCTTCAACTAAAGACAGAGGTTACAATTATTGGATTCAGATTATATACTTTTCATGAAATCAAAGTACATCAAAAAGAAACCAAATAATCAAAAAGGCAAATCTGAGAAGATAAACATCATTTGAACCATTTGAACAAACGAGAAAAAGTTTAACCAAATATGGATTTTCCTGGGGCAGATGAGAAAGCCCAGAGGTAAGGAAACCAGCTATGAGGCCACCATCATGATTTAGAAGTATGACAGAATGAGCCAAACCTAGGAAGATATTTTTATGGAAGAAACAGTAGGACTGTACCCAATGCTCTGCCATGCAGACGAATGAATACAAAATAAAAGGCTCTGCACACATAAAGATTTATGAAGTCAAAGTGTACAACCATGAACAACTAGAGAGAAAGAAAATATATAATAATGTGTCTCATCATCAGAGAAAGGGCTAAAAATGTAAACTGATCTCTGGAACTCAGAGCCTTGAAAGCCAAAGAAGATTGTGCTGGCTGCAGGAGGAAGGAAGTCTCAGCTCCAAGCACCTGGAGCACCGCAGACCTATACAATTCCACTGAATGGTCATTTTAAACGAAGATCGGAAGACTCAAGGAAGCCCAGAACTAGAAAATTTCTCAAAGATCACATGTCCGGTTTTTTGGTTTGTTTTCTTTTTTTAAAGACTATTTTTTAGAGCAGGTTTTGATTCACAGCACAACTGAGCAGAAACTATAGAGATTTTCCATAAACCCTTTGCCCCCACACTGCATTATCAACATTTCCTACCAGACTGGTACATGTTACAACTGATGAGCCTATATTGTCATGTGTCTGTTTTACAGATTTGGAAAGTGCAAACAGGTACACAGAAGTCCTCCTGCCCAAGGTCCCATGGCCAGATGCTGTCAGAACTAGGAAAAAAGTGCCTGGGTCCCAATCCTATATGCATTCAGTGAAGCATAAACAGCCAAGTACAGATTCCCTGACATTCACTCCACAGGATGCCTCATTTCAACTTGGCCTGTTAAAATAACTATTGTCAGGCACCAAAATGACTTAACTGTCTCTAGGATGTAGGGAGAACTCTGCTTTTCTTTGAGACAATCTTCAGTATTATCAACACCAATGCCTATATCCTGGGTTCTATGTGCTAATCACTGCGTCCCACGACTTTTCTATACTATGAAATTACTAGTTTAATACTCAAACATAGTATTCATCTGCAGACTGACATTATGACTTTCTTCTTCCTGGAGACAGATCTATGGAGGTGTTTTCACAGATAAAACTAAACCCCATATTAGATCTTTTTCTAGCTCAAGAGATTTCCCACAGTACAGCAGTCTCCACTCATCCACAGGGGATAAGATTCAAGACCCCCCTGTGGATGCCTAAAACCACAGACAGTACCAAACCCTATATATACTATGTTTTTCCCTATACATACATACTTCTGATAAAGTCTAACTTATCAGGCACAGTAAAAGATTAACAACAATAGCTAAAAATAAAGTAGAATAAGTATAAGAATATACTGTAATAAACATTATATGAATGTGGTCTCTCTCTGTCTCTCAAAATATCTCACTGTACTGAACTCACCTATTTTCAGACTGCAGTTGACCACAGGTAACTGAAAGCGCAGAAAGGAAATTGTGTATAAGGGGGTCTATTGTATTCTTAAATAATTATCCAAAGGTTAACAAATACAATGTTGACTGGTTAATCATTTCAAACAGGGCAACTGCCTATCCTGATGATGGGAGTGTTTGTTTACCCTGACAAGAGCAAAGCAGTGTTCTTCCCTAGTGATATTTTAAAGTCTGATGAAGGGAAGTTTGTCAAGAGCAGGGCTCCCAGCTTCTATTGCTCTTGTATCTTTCACAAAAACAGGACGGTGATGAGTTCATAGTAAGTAGTCTACATATATGTACATATGTACTGAATGAATGAATGTGAGATTATAATGATCGCCTCCTGAAGAATCACAGTTGGAAAAAAAAAAAGAAAAGCTATGCTTATAAAGACACAAAACTAAATTATTTCTTGTTCTGTCTTTGGAAAATTATCAGAAGCACTTAAATTTCTCCCTACATACCAAAAAAAAAAAAAAAAAAAAAATTAAAAAATCTCTCTCCAAACAACACAATACACAGAGATTGAGCTCCTTTACCAAATACAAATACGATAAGGACTGTCACAACCTACCTTCCTCACTGGGTCCACAATACAAACTTAATAATCTCCAAGGAAACATGAGTATGTTCTTTTTTCTACAAGAAAATTAACTGACTTACTCTCTCTGGTAGACAATGTCCCATCTTCAGCTAATGGGAGGGATCTGTCCCCTCCAGTCTCTGAGACTATGGAGAAGATACCCTCATGTCAATTCCAAAAATCATCAAGGAGAACACTATTTGACCACATTTTTCCATCAACCATCGGCATCATTTGAATGAAAAATGCCCCTTTTCATATATATGAACTTGACTACCTCACCCTCCTGATTTTTCCAATATGCCTTCACAATCATTTTAATACATTTCTTCGCCTATCTCAATCAGAAAATTAAAAGGCTAATTTCTGTCCATATTTGCTTACAGAAATTTTGCTAATGAAATATAAAAAATATGACATATAAAGATAATAATATAAAAAAGATAATATAAAGATAAGTGACAGAGGATTTGTCAAAAACTAATATACAGTAATTAAAGATTGTCTGAATCTCTAATTAATCTGGGTCTACTCTACAGCCTACTGCATGGTTCTAAATCTGCAGTGTTCCTAAGAACCCTCTGGGAAGCTTCTGAAAATGCAGAATCCTGGGCTTCTCCCCAAAATACGAATAATTAAAGCTATTGAGGCACTCAGCAATCTACATTTTTTTTTTCCTTTTTGTCTTTTTCCGTGTCCGGCAACGGATCGCAACCCTCAGTGTCGCCCCCGTACCAGACCGGGACCAGCAACAGGATCGCAACCCTCGGTGTTGCTCCCGCACCTCGAGCGGCTGGTCTGTATGTGGGATCTGAACCCTCGGCAGGAGCGCCACCACGCCCCCAAGCGGCGCACTGTAGCATGCGCCACCGGGCCGTCCCCAGCAATCTACATTTTTAACAAGCATCTCAGATGATTCTGATGCAGGGCCAGAGCCCAGCCAAGCTCACAGAAAGCTAGTGGAAAGGGAGGTAATACAATGTTTTGGAAAAAATCAGCATAGACAGAGCCTGAGTTTCAATTCTAGTACTTCTGGCTCTAACCGGCCATGTGACCATAGACTTAACTTCCCCAGGTCTCAGTTTACTTGTCTGTAACAGAAGGATGTTGGACTGATGGCTAAGATGCCTTCCTGCTATAAAACTCTGTGATTTGTAAAAAAACAAAAAAGAGGTAGCTTAGCTTTATAAACGTAGACACTGTGATTTTACTAGAAAATAGTATTTGAATATTCACAAGAATAATGTTTATTCAAGCATTTCTACATCAGAGATAAAGAGTCTCTTAACCATACCTCAAGCATGCCAGATACATAGTTCAATGTCAAATTTTAAACATCCGAATTAAATCTCACACGCACACACCCCCACACACCCAGCCCTATCTGGGGCTGTAGAGGCAGGAATGTGTCTACTAGGTGTTCAGCTGAAAAGTTTACCTGGATTATGTGAAGAGTTCATTTGGATAATGCTCCAGACTTTAAAGACCACCATCGTGACATCATTAACCACATTCCAAAAGAACCAAGGCAACATTCAAGTGGCACCTTTTTGGAAAGTAATAACCAGCAGCTACTCGTATCTCAGACTTTGCTTTGGAGGAGGAAGGCCTCACTCTACAATGAGAGCCAGAAGTTGCAGGCGGAGTGTCTCAACATTTAAAAACTCTGTATAGTTTGCTGGAGCTGAGATTAAACATTTATCCTGCCCTTGCAACCACTTTGGTTTCCAGGGAACTGAGTGCTACGGCTGAGGCAGGCTGAGGAGAGGTACACACAGCACACACCAAAGTTAACTGAAAATTTTCAAAGTGTCTTTTTATCCCTTTAACTCAAAGATGAACACATTTCAAGGTGACCCAATCCTCAAGTGACAGACAGTGTTTTAAAACGGCCAGAGCTCTCCATTTAAACAATTTCTAGTGACATGTTTAAATCGTATTCTCGAGGGCTCTGTCTGCTGTCTCATTTACTAGTCTTTCTTTCCTGACAGAGGCATC
>NW_007731763.1:85690-131845 GCF_000696425.1 Galeopterus variegatus | reverse complement strand
TGTGTGTGTGTGTGTGTGTGTGTGTGTGTGTGTGTGTGTGTGTGTGTGTGTGTGTGTCAGATCATGGCTTCTAAATATGGAGAGAGATTCAGACATAGAGAGGGGGTGTGTGTGTGTGTGTGTGTGTGTCTCAGATCATGGCTTCTAAATTTGGAGAGAGATTCAGACAGATATAGAGAGGGTGTGTGTGTGTGTCTCAGATCATGGCTTCTAAATATCATTATCCACTGAAAGAAATGCTCCTTGGAGAACTGACTGACTCCAGTGTTGGGACAAGAAAATTATAAGATAAACCAGAAACACCTACTTGAGCCAGAAAGTAAGAAAATATTTTAAAAATAATTGGAGGGGGGGCAAGAAGGGAGTATGTCAAAAAGAAAGAGAAGCCAGCCTGAAGGGGATGCCATTAGCAAATTCTGAAACAATCTGAATATTAAAAAATAATAGTAACAATTATAATTAATTGGGAAAATAGGAAACCTCCAATACATATTAATATAAAAAAATAAATTGAAAGTTTGCAAACAAACAGAATACTTACATAGTTTCAAAGTTCCTCCCCACAAATAATCACAAAGGTTAAAAAGTAACTTTAGAGTAGAGGAGCCTGGCAGACACCGCTTTAATCAAGTAATCAAAACATAATCAATAATGAGACAAATCAAAATCGTGTGTTACCAATAGGGTGCATCATTTCTGTGGTATTCCTGCCAAAGATGAATAACCTAAATCTAACCATGAAAAGACATTAGCAAACAGAAACCGAGGAATACCCTACAAAATAACTGGCCTGTATTCTTCAAAAGTATGAAGATCCTGCAAGTCAATGAAAGACTGAGCAATTACACCAAAGAAGACTAAAGACACATGACAACTAAAGGCAATGTGTCATTCTGAACTGGATCTTTCTGAAATAAAGGACATTATTTCAACTGGCTAAACTTGAATGAAGTTTGCAAATGAGATGGTAGTAAAGTATCAATGTTAATGTTTTCATTTTGATATCTGCAGTGTTATAGTTATTGCGGAAAATGTCCTTAATATATAGAAAATACTAAAGTACCCAGGGGTGGCAGAGCTTTGTGTCAGTCAACCATTTTTCTCCACTGGTTCAGAGGGAAAAGTTCTTTGTACTACACCTGAAACTTTCCTAAAAGTTTGAGATTATTTCAAAGTTTTTTAAAAAAAAAAGCATAGAAAAACGTAATACACTAGTTTATAATCAAGACTCCATGGAAGGATAATAAATTCTTCATTATAAGTATCATGATTATATAAAAATAATTATCTTCATACTATCTTTCTTCCCTACCACAAGGTAAATATATTTCTTTACCTAGAACATCATATACATACATGAGAAAAAGAAAAAGACTGACAAACTCTGCTGTAGCAACACCTGCACAGTTCTGGTTCTAATAAAGGCTAAAAGAGATAATACGAAAAGCATTCAGCTTATTGCCTCGCACATAAGTAGAGCTCTACATTAACCATGATCATTGTACCCACCACCTAAGCATGGCATCTAGCACCTAGCAGGTGTCAAATAAAGCAAAGAATTATTACACAAGCATCCCGTGCCCTGTCTACCTTTAAGATTTAAGATTCCATTCCAAAAATTTAAAAATTTTAAAAATAACTTTGCAGTGGAAAGTCACCATCACCAAAATCAGAAGCCTTCTATATCGAAGCTCAGCCTCAGCAGGAACAGCAGAAATAAGCTCCCTATACCCCTAATTCTTATCAGGTAAGAATTTTAAAAGTAAGGTATTTCAGAGGGAAAATAAAGATTATAACACAAGAGGATCAGAACACTCAGTTATCACAACCCCTTTAAAGTGCAGTCTACGTACATCTGTCTAATTTATTAGACAAAAGTAAATGGAAAATAACTGCACATCATATTTGCAATTATTTTAATTGTAGCTTTGGCTTGATGCTCAGCTCCTGAACCAGACCTAGTCCTGTGAAGGCAGGAACCACCCCTGTCCATCCTGTATCTCCAGAGCCTAGGTAAGGTAATACTACCCAGGACACAATTGGTGCTTGATAACCATTTGCTGAATGAATAAATGTGCTTCATGAAATACAAAATCCTATAATGGTTCTTGGTTCAGCAAACTAGCCAGCACTGGTCTCCTTCATCTGTACTTTCGACAAGCTGCTCTATTTGTTCTGACTTGGATTACAGAGAGTGCCTCTATAGAGCAAAATAGTTTTCACACTCACCAGTATTCATGATTATTCCTGATAAGTCCTATTGTGGATGTGCGCCTGAAGCAGTCTCTTGTTAACTCAGTACAGGAAATCCATAGAATTGTCCCCATATCCTCCCAATTAAAGATGAGTTTTCAATTACTTTTTTTTTTCTGTTACTTTTCAGGTATCTTTGAAGTTTTCCTTTTTGTACACAGGAGTTTACAGACATACAGACAAATATAGAGCAAGAAGATCGTTAGAAGTCACCTAATACAACCCCTCCTCCACTTTCCAGATGCCTCCAAAGGTAACCACATTTGAAATGAAGCCACCCTGTCTACATCTATCGTAAGCTTCTTGAGATATCTTTAAAGACAGAAGTCACAAAATTGAATTCTGAAGACATTCAGAAGGAGGAGGAAGGTTTAGTGGTTCACAGCACCCATCCGCACAGAGGAGCCCAGATGGACGCCCCAGCTCCCCCAAGCAAGCAGCAGTGCCAAATTCATTCCTTCATTCAACCGGCCCCTTTGAGGGCCTTCTGTGCAAGACACTATTCCAAGTGCCTGGGATACATCTGTGAACAAAAGAAAGATCACGACCCACATGGCACCTACATTTTAGGCAAAAGTTAAGGAGTTTAGGCGAATAAAGAGATCATCCATTCATTTTAATAGACCACAAAGGGCATAATGATAACAACACTCCACGGCACCTTAGAGATCATTAGGAAAGTGGTTCTCAAACGTGGGTGGGCCTCGGTACTACCCAGAGGACTTATTAAAACTCAGAATGCTGGATCCCATACCCTAATATTAAAGTTAACGGGTCTGTTTGCTACTTGGAAAACATCTTTCACACGTCCAAATGCCATGCTAAAAAGAACGTTTTCCTGGAAGGATTTTTATCATCAGAGTCAGGCATAGTCTCAAAAAAACCTCTTTTTTTAAAAAAAAGTCTATAAATTAAAACTATATACACTAAAACATAAATAACAGTGACTGGATTAGTAATAATTCTACAACACTTTCTGTGCAAACAACTGTATTTTCCAGAATTTTTACAATAAACATGAATTGCTTCTGTAATGAGAGAATAAAAAGTTAATTTATTTTAAAAATTAGTGTTTATTAAAAAGACTTTAAATTAGAAAACTATAAAAATCATCAATTAATATACTGCATAAATTAATACTAAATCATTTAGGAAGGAAGATGTTTATCTAGTGTTGTAATAAAAAGTTAATTTATTTTAAAAATTAGTGTTTATTAAAAAGACTTTAAATTAGAAAACTCTATAAAAATAATCAATTAATATACTGCATAAATTAATACTAAATCATTTTTCCTTAGTGCATAAATAATTCAAATAATTTATTTTAGCATTGTAGTCTAAACTTGTCTGGAATAATGATTAATACTAGTGAAGGAAAAACACCCTTGAAATATAGCTGATTTTAACAAAGAGAATAATAAAAGCAAAGCTATGATCATTTAAACAGGTGCATAAAATCACGTTTACTATTATTCTGTTTGGGTCTACACTATTACTTTTCAATGTATGAATGGAAGTGATTCTAATGTTTGCAAATTAAGAAAGCAAAAACGACTTAATTATATTTCTTGAAAGTAAAAAAAAAAAAAACTTCAAGGTTTTGGAAAAATTATGGCCTCTATGTGTAGTACAGTCACACAGCCATTAGACACAACTACCCCATCCTTATCTCCTATCCACAAATTTCAAGGATCTTCCAATTTAGGGAATAAGGCTTTATTACTAAAGTCCATGTTCCAGAGATAGAACTAGGGATTAAACCATAACCTGCTAGCGGGCAATAACTAAAACAAAATCAACTAGGTGAGGAAATCAACTCTCTTTACAAACACAGATTTACTCTCTTACCATTCAACAAAAATTCCAAACACCTCTTGAAGTCTAGACTGTTTAATTAGAACAGCCACTTTTAAAGTGAAAAAAAGTGTTTGTATGTGTTACATATAACTTATAGCTAATTTTGATAAAATTATAAAAATATAACTATAGCAGGGTACTTCAAAAAGTTCATGGAAAGATTCATATTATCTTTTAATTCTATTTTTTTCACGAACTTTTTAAAGTACCCTTGTATGCTAATACTACTCTATACTGAACACTTACCGGGTGCCCACAATGTACCAAATACTTTACACGTATTCTCTCATTTAATGTCCAAATCACCTTATGAGTTAAGCACCACCATCTTACAGATGAAGAAACTTAAAGCATACAGTAATTAAGAAATATGCCCAAAAGTCACACAAGTAAGAAGTTGAAGATCCTGGATACAAAAAAATCCAAGCTCTACAACTTAAAGTGAGATGCTTTACCTTCGCCCCGACCATGGTTTTGCTGTTTAAACTTTAAATTATACACATTTTAGGAAATCTAAGCTAAGCTTTCTTGCCAGTAAACATTTGAACTTGCATCAAGATGTAAAACGCGAAATAATACAGGCACTTTCACAAAACTTTGTACATCTAAAGTCATACATAATTTACGTAATACTTTTAGCACAGAGGCCTGACAACTTTTTCACCAGCACGGCCACCTTGGGGATGATACGGTTGCGTTAATATTATCCACGGAAATCCAGCATTAAATCGTACTGGCATTCTATTGAGGAGGAAGGAAGATGTTTATCTAGTGTTAAGATTTTGCTTGTGGTTGTTTGCAACTAAATGCAACTAACGAGCTAGAAAATGAACGAAGAGATTGGAAGATGAAAATCTAACCCTTCTCCTACTCCCGCTACAAAAATTAGACTTCGGTGCAAAAGCCGGCAGCGTCAACGGGCCCAAGAGTTAAGTCTCCCAGGCTCGGCCTTTGCTTAGGGTGGGTGAGGACACCACGCCGCCGCTTCCTGCCCGGGCGAGAACCCCGCGGGGACCCATGGCCAGGCGTGCTGGCCCCGGAGGTGCGGGACGCGAGAGAGAGGGGAGGGGGGGGACCCGCTGTCCCCTTACCGAGCTCGGTGCCCGGATTGCGCGTGACCATGGTTAAGGCTGCTCGGGAGCTGCAGCTCGTCGGCGTGGTCCTCCTCTGTGCGCCCTGCCCTTCCTCCTTCCTGCCCGCCCGCGCGCCGCAGCTCGTCCCGCCCCCGCCCCGCCCCGCCCCCGGGCGGAGTCCCCGAGCTCCGCCGCGCGGCCAGGACAGCAGGCCGGACGCTCTGCGGGGAGCGTCCCTCTCATCTGCGCACCCCTGCTGTCCCTTTCTAAGTAGATCCCGGAGATGATGCTCCCCAAACCGCTTTAAAAGACTTAAGTTGCCAATTGCACTGAACAAAAACATTCTTACAAACTTTTAACTGTAGAATTACAAAGGATCTCTCCCACGTATGGCCAAGTGCAGGGTTCTGCAGCTGAAATGTCAGCAGTGATCCTTTAGCCTTGTAAGGGCAACCGAGGAGCAATCAAGGGCCCCAGAGCACACTGTGCCTTCTAATCTAGACCATGAAAAGAAGCAGCTTTATGGCCTGAAAAACGCAATGGCTTAAGAGTAAGACCTGGTTTCTCAGCCTAGCTGTGACAGTAATTAAATGCAACACTGGGCAAATCAACTGCCTTTCTGAGCTTCATTTTGCTTATCTGTAAGAGACGACCTTGACAATTTCTTAGATCTCTAAAATGCTATGGTTCTGTGATTCTAAGATTTTCTTTAGCCTGAGCTTTTGGGGTCAAGAGGTTAAAATCGTCTAGAGTCACTCCACAGCCTGAATATAGTCAACTCGTCCGTATTCACAATTAGAGGCACCTGAAAGAGAAAACTTTTAGTGATGCCTTGTCTACCATGAGCCAGTTATTGTGCTAGATGCTTTCAGATGTACGATAGCATTTGAGTCACAGAACAATTCTGCCAAGCATGTATACATCTCCACTGCTATACCTGTAGACACCAAAGTTCTGAATAGAGGCATCATGGTACAGCAGAAATAGAGTGGGCACTGAATGGGCCGAACCCATTCACATATCAGCTCTTCCACTTTATAACTAGGTGATTCTGGGGATGTTACTTGCTGTCTACTTATCTATTAAATGGAGATGATCAAAATTTGCCTTGCAAAGTTGTTGTATGTGTTAATGTTATCGTCAGATTCACAAAGGAATCATCACACTAAGTAGGAAAAGTAATCCTTGTCTTATTCACCTACATTGAGCTGACTCAGCCTTGTCCACACAGAACTACTGCTGACTATTTTGGATGTACCTAGATGTTATTCATACATATAATCGCATTTACCTTTATTTTTATTTTAACCCCGAGAAAGAGAAAAGCAGGCCCTGAAATCCTGAGCTGGATTGGAATTCACAGACTGTGGTGTTCCCGTTGAACATAAACAATTTCACAGAACACTAACATCAGCCAAGGCCAGCCATTGTGACCACAATCAATCAACAAAAACAAGGCTGCTCATAATCATGTCTGAAGACAGAAAATCCGTGAATATTGTTCAAACCACAAATATGACCAAACAGCCCTCATCCTAGCTAATATAAGTAACTGTCACTTCTTTACCCACTAGTTTTAGCCTTACTCCATATTCTTCTCATTTTAGATGAGAATTAAGATGCCCTATCGTAGAAATATCACCACTTCCTGCCAGCATCCAATCCAGAGCAAGGCCCCACTTCCTTGAACCTTCCCCAAATCACCTAACACAATCCCAAATCCTATGTTGTTTCTAACACACTCTTCCTGAGACATCTAACAGTTCCCCATGGTGAGCATTCTTTTTTATTGCCACAAGTCAATAAGCTCAACTTTGTCCAACTACAAGTGTGTTCCTGGTGGTCTTTGCCTGGAGAGCACTGACATCCCTAAGACAATAAATGTAATTCTATTTTTAGGGGTAGATACAAACCCAAGCCAGCTTCCAAGCTGTTCATTAAATATTCATGCATAATGTAAATTTATTAAAACAGAAAAGCTGGAAAAGACAGAATCAGGGCAGCCTCCTGAAGCAAATATTTTAGCAATATATCTGAAAAGAATTTCTCAAGGACTTCCTCTAAAATTGACCTGGTGCACTGTACTAATTTGGAATTAATCTCTGCAACTTAAAAGCATGTTAAATTGGCAGCATTCAGAGACAGTGGGATAGTATGAAAAAAAAATGAGTTTCTTTAATGGAGAAATTTCCCAAGTTTCACTTTGTGGCGATCCCTTTTAAATTTATTGCCTTCTGAAACTTCTGAAGCACCCTAAGGCAAGACCTCTCAAGGAAAGGTCTATAGATCACTAAAATGAAATCCCCCAAGAGCTTTTTTCTAAAGCAGATTCTAGGCTTCACCACAGCCCTCCTGAACCACAATCTCTAGGATCCTAGAACCTGTAATTTCAACAAGTTCCCTCAAATGATGTTCATGCAAACTAAATGTAAAGAACCACCAACCTAGGGGCATAAGACAGTAAACTGTGCATGCCTATTTGGAACCACAGCCCGAACTCGCTCTTAAAAGACTAAAATTGTATTAAGTATTGTATTTTTTTATCAATGTAAACTTTGCCTGCCATCCTTATGGATGTTAATATATATTTTAAATTGCCAGATAAACAACCACAGCCCGAACTCGCTCTTAAAAGACTAAAATTGTATTAAGTATTGTATTTTTTTATCCATGTAAACTTTGCCTGCCATCCTTATGGATGTTAATATATATTTTAAATTGCTAGATAAATTGTCTTCCCATCTCCACTCCTCCTTCAATTAAAATTAAAGCTCTAGGCATATGTCATATTTGTCTTGACACTTAAGAACCAACCTACCTACCTGGCCTGGGAGATAGGAGTAATCCAAATTTTAAGTTCCAAAGGGCGTGGACCATTTGTGTTTGGTTCGTCATATGCGTAGGGTCTAGTAGAGTATTTGGCACATAATAGGCTACAAGTATTTGTTAGATTAATCAATGCATATGGCTGTCTGTGCTATTTTTCTTATTGTGCCTATTGTTTTATCCAGCCCAATTTCATTTATGTAGTCTCTAATCCTATGATTTCTAAGAGCAGTTAGAGATTCATTAGGTAAATATCAACTTAGACTATGGATTGCCTGCCTATTTCTAGGTTTGATGGTGACTAATATAGAAGCAGTGGGTACTAGGGAAGAGTATGAATATTATAGTCAAAATATTTCAGAACTAGAGCGAGATTTAAACGAGCATGTAATTCCTAGTTCATGGGAAAATAAGAAAAATAAGAATTATATCGAGTCTTTTATGAAGTTAAATTTATTCAATTTAAAAAACAGTTCTTCATTCTGAGACTATGTCATTCACTAACAACTTAAATTTTAAAATGTCCTTTCTTTTGTGAAGATCGTGGTGGTAATTTTTTTAATAACCTCACTTGGCAAGATAAAAAGCAGACTATTCTATCTTGCCCCCCTTCTGATTTTTTAGTTTATTGGCCATGAAATCCCAAAGTTTGGGAATCAATGGTAGAAATATAATACTAGCTAATATTAAGTGCTTCCTATGAATTAAGCCCTTTACTTCAATTATTTAATATTTCAAAAAATATCTATTTTCCCCCCAAAAATCTGTGTGAGAACTATTATCTCCCTGTACAAAGAAACTGAGGCTCAGAGAGATTAGTCTGTTAAGTGCTAGAGGATGGCTTAAAACCCAGGCAATATAACCCTATAGACCACACCACACACTTACTGTTCCCTAATACCTCTTTGAAGGCAAACTTATTAGTTAAGCCACTTAACTTTTCTGAAATTCAGGTTTCCTATACATAAAATGGGGATATTACCTACCTCATTAGGTTATTGGGAGAGATTAAAAAGTAACAAATATTTTAACACAGAAACCTAATGTAAGGTACTTAAAATTTCCAAACTCATCCTTAAACTAAAATCAATTATTTTCTACTTGGCCAAGTTCCATTCTCTCATTAAAGTGATTCAAACTAAAGAGTATTATTACTGTTCATTAGCTATCATTTAGAGGCATGCTTAGGCCTTGTTCCCAAGGGTAAATTTGTTAGATGCCTCAGTTGTTTCTCCAGTAATTCTACTGGTCTAGAGTCGCACTGGTCTAGGAGACGCTACGTCACACGGGCAATGTGCATTCCTATAAGCAAAGAAAAGCTAAGTACCTCCTTCTACCTGAGAATGTTCTTGCTCTAATGATTTTTTTTTTTTTTAAGTATTCCCCCTAGTGTAAGAGACCAACACGCACAGTAACTTACATAGTAACCCAATAGGAACCTCTTATTTAAAATGTTAATCCCCTAGGTGTAAAACATAAGCAAGGTACCTAGTAGAGAAATATCTTCCCTTGGTCTGCTTTCTCAAAGCCCCATTTTGCTGTTGCCCCCTTATGAAAAATTATGTCCTTTTTCTCCCCACCTTGGTCTTACAGAAGAAAAGGCAACTACATTAATACCCCCACTGAATTTGAGCAATTACTAAAAAAATGTAACCTGTAAGTTATTATAAATTATGGCACATCTTTGCTATTTTGTAACCATTAAAAAGAATGTGTTGAACTTTATTGACATTAAAAATACTCTCAAGAGAATTGGCTGACCACACTCAAGCATGGTTGCCTGAAAGTAACCTCTGGACAACACTAAAATTGAGAATTAATGATTCAATAGAAGGTAAATTGTAATATTAGGTGGGAACTTGGGATACCATGACCTACTGAACATTAGAACCTAGACAGGATGCTCCAGAGGATGAATGGAATGAGGAAGCAGAGTGAGTGGAGATGAGATTGTATCATACAAGCTAGACCCCTCCTGGGTAACTGAGTCTCACATTGGCTGAGGTTGAACACGGGTTCACCAGACAGACAAGGGCTTTTAATAGGTTCCTGCTATGTCTGACACTTCAGTGGAGAGGACAGCCTACTGCATGCAGGTTAACTAGAAATTAGTCTTCCTGGTCTGATATGATTTGGTGCTAATTTAGGGACTTGTTTCAACAACGACTGAGCACTCACAACATACCAGCCACCTTTCTAGGCAAAGGTAGTAGGATTGGTGAAGACGAAAAATACACAGAATAATTTCATATAGTGTTTTAAGAACTACAAATAAAATACAGTAAAATAGGAAGGGACACAGCAGGGCTTGAAAACTGAATCACAAGAAAGGGTGAGTCACGCAAACATTTGGGGAAGAGTAGAAAAAGTAGTAGAAACAGTGAAAAGGCCTTGAGACAGAAATGAGGCCACTGTGGTTTGAGCAGTGCAAGCAAGGGAAATATGAAAAGGTCACAGAAGGCAGAAACCAAATCATGGTAAAAATTTGGTGTAATGGGAAGCCATTACAGATTTAAACAAGGCAGTCACCTAGTCTCTTCATATCCTAAAGCAATGACCTTTCCTACTGTAGATAACTGGGATGAGGGCCAGCGGAGGGAGAGTAGGGGGCAAGAGGGAGCAGTTAGGAAGACACTGCAATAGTCTAAGTGAGAAAGGCAGTCTAGCCTAGTAACAATGGACATAAGGCAAAGTACAGATTCAGAAGAGTCCATAGGACTTGATAGACTAAGACATGCGGATGAGAGAGAATGGAGTCAAAGACTGCCACATCTTTTAGTCTGAACAAGTGAGTAGAAGGTAGTGCCAGTTACTGGAATGGGAAACAAGCTGAGAGAGAAACAGGTTCAGCTGAAAAATCAAGATTTGTGTTAGATAAAGTCTGATATGCTTATTAAAGGTTAAGGTAGAACACCTAACTATGCCATTAAACTATGGTGGTCACAGGCAGGCTGAATGGCTCGGCCATTTTCTGCAATGAGAGACCCCTGCATTAATCTAGAGCCACCACCAAAGACCCTCACCAGATACGTTAGATGGACTTTGGACTTCCCAGGCGCTGAAACTGTAGGCAATGTCATTTATAAAGCAAATCACCCAGTTACAGGTATTTTGTTATAAGAAACAGAAACGGACTAATGCAACTGGTTCTTATTTCTTTCAAGAAGAGTTATCATCAAGTCATTCACATGATCCATCAGGAGAGAAAAAGCAAATTGGCAGAGATATTATTCATTGGTCTAAAGTATTTCCAAATTACTAGTTTAATATCCCCTCCATATTTTAAAAAATAAATTATAAGTTTAAACTAAGTTGATCCAATTTATTAGAAGGTTGATAAAATGGCTTTTTAAATGCCACCCCAACTTAAAGAACAAGTTAAAATAAAATTTGATACTTCTTAAAAAACACTGCAGGTCTACAGTTATCCCATTTTCATAAAAGCATCTTTATCTATGTGTATATACGTAGACAGAGACTCACTAATGTGCATTAACCGTCTCTCAATTTTAATAGTTTTTTGGAGGGAGATGAGATTTTAAGTGATTTTTCTACTATCTTTAATTCTAATTGCTTTATATTTTTTTATAACTAGCATACAGCATTTAAATATAAAGTCATTTTAAAAGGCAAGTTCAAGTATTTCTATCCAGTCTGGGAGGGGTGGTAAATGCAACTCCAGTAAAGGACATGAAAATTCAAAAATTCAGTAGAAGTAACTGAATTTCAAAATTTGGAAAAAATGTTTACTGCTGATTCTTTAATCAAATTGTCTTCTGCTACGGTTAAGACGGAGAAAAACTTTCTGGCTATTTATGAAACTCAAATCTATCAGTATTTCCCAAAGAAAGAAACATTGTTTTGTTTTAGACACATTTTATTTGGACAACTAAAAACAATTAGATGTTCAGAAGCAGTGTACAATGAAAGAGAAATCAAACCAGTACTTTATCATGTATTCCCTCTTTTTTACAACTAAAGCAAAAAAAAAAAAAAAAAGGCATCCTGCTTTAAGGGAAGTCAGAAAAATAGGCCAATATATTTTTCTTCTCCATAATAACATAAACAGCTACATGAAATCTAACTGTAATAAGAGAAATTGGATGTTGGCTTGCACATACTCATTAATTAAAAACACAACAGGCTGTCGTACTCTAAGAGCATAACTCCACCTGCCTTCATCTGATGCTCATGAATTTTCACTCATGGGTCACACCAAGTTAGTCGTTCCCGCACTGGAGCTAATTCATATTTCCCATTATTTACTGCTGCGTTTGCCTTAAGCAGAGAGTAACTCTGTAAGGCTGATGCTTTTCTCTGCTTGTTGTTTTAGTCCGTAAGTTGTATACTATCTGTCACATATGCTTGATGCTCAGGCCTTAACTTCAGGAGTTGAAGAATAGATGGAATCTGAATTCTCTGAAGCAATTTCTTCTACAATTAAAAAAACAGAAAATCTCAGTAGTTAATTTAATAAAGGAAAGAAACAAATCTACATTTCTGTTTAATGAAGGAATAAAAAATTTTAAAGCATGTGGTGAGAGGGGAGAAAAAGAAGGCAACTGCACATGTCCACTCTTCTGGGCTAAATTTTCAATGACTCTAGCTATCCAAAAAACCCTGTATTAAAGTCATGCCTTTTTGAAAGATCTGGCTCTCTCCTTTAGTAATTCAAATCCCAGTATGAGGGTACTTCAAAAAGTTCATGGAAAGATTAGTAGTATCTATTTATCCATGAACTTTTTGAAGACCCCTTGTATCTAATACTATCCATATCAAAACATTAACCACCAGACATTGTTTAGCAAGATGTTTAACAATAAAAAAATTAAGGAAAACTAATTGGATAAATGGTAAACACCTTCCCAATGTCTCCAAAAATCATACCAAATTTCTCATGCCAGCAATCTGAAATTTTCCTTATTATACCCCAATTCAGCAATGTAATAAAATTACCAAGTCTTAATTTTTTACCACTAAAAACTCTCAACTCCATCTACCTTTTTCTGTCCTCACTGACATTTCCTTATTCAAAACCACATGACAAGATCATCTAGATTCAATGTCCCCTAACTGGTCTGTCCTCACCTCTTGTCCCCAGTCCAATTCTTTGTACAAACTACAATCATTAAAAACTTAAATCTAAATTTATTACTATTCCTCTGCTTAAAATTCAAAGTTTCTCGTTGCTCTAAATATAACTCTTCAAGTCCTAATACAGGAAATGATGCCCCTAAATGATCTAGCTTCTCCAGCCTCACACTGCCCTTGCTCTTTAACCTGGAGGCATAGCAAAGTTCTTCTAGTTCCTCATATGCTGTGTTCCTTTTTGCTTCTGAGCCTTAGTTAATATCTTTTTTTTCTGCTGTGATCTCTTCCATCCTGTCTCCACAACACCCCATCTCACAATCTCACCTAAGTCACTCTTGCTCATCCTCAGGCCCCAATTTAATTGTCACTTCTCCAGGAAGCTTTCCCTAATTCCCCTTATGATTGTAATAATTTGTTTATTTGTTTTAGCATCTGTCTCCAAGTTGCACTCTAAGTTATGTAAGAGTAAACACATCAGTCATGTCCACACTACATCATAGCACCTACTATTGCACAGTAGGTAAACATTTAGTTTATCTATATATATAAATGTTTAAACTTTCCATTATCTAAATATATTTACATGTAATAAATTTCTTTTGCCAATGAGTAAAACTTAACATTTCAATTTTAAATCCCCCAGAACTCTTACAAAGTCAATTATTTAGTATTTACCTAGCTCCTCTTCTGTTGTCTCTGGAAAACCAATCTTTGGCTTTGCCAGCTCACCACTATCTTCTTCTATGAAAAGAAAAGCAAGATGACTGATTATGTGAATTACAACACTACAAGTAATTTCTAGTATTTAATAAGGAAGAAGAGTAAGACATAATTATACCAAGCAATGAGCTACAAAACATAATAGGAACAACTCTTTTTTTAACAATTGCTATTCTAAAGTAGTAAATCTTTCTTCACAAATTACTTCTAGAGGGTGGCCAGTTAGCTCAGTTGGTTAGAGTGCCACCTTGTAACACCAAGGTCACGGGCTCAGATCCCTGAACTGGCCAAGGCACCAAAAAACAACAAACACACACACACACAAAAATTAAAAATTACTTTTAGATTCATACCACAACTACTTTGAGATCAATTACTAGGTATTTTTTTATTAAAAACATGTCTACCTTATTGGTAAAAATCACAGAATACTACTACTCAAAGATTAGATATATTTACTTGTAAATTCCTTATACTGCCCTATAGCAAATTTTGCATTGGGTCCATTTCATTCACCAAATGAGCTAGTATAAAAATTTAGGAACAGAACAGATTATACAACAAAAAAATTTAAACAAACGAACATAGTGGCCAACATATAAATATTGGCTTCTCTTTGCTTAAAACATATTAAATAATTTAAAATCTACAGGAGACAGAAACACTGAAAGAGGATGGAAGAAAAATGACACAAAACCATACATTTGAATTTGATAACTCAATAAAAATCCTTACCAGGAAGCACACATTTCCAAAGGCCATATGTTTTTCCTACCACAGTTTGCCAGAGTCTCAATGTTCCATCTTCAGAACCACTAGCATAGAGTTCTCCATCAGGACTAAATCTCACACAGTGAATAGGACCAAAGTGTCCTTTGTAGGATTCTGAAAAAGAATGAGGGCTATTAGATAATTTAATTCTTAACTATTAGGTTAAGTATTGAAACTAAAGAAAATACTATCTATATTACTTGGGAGATGCAAAATTCATAGGGCAAATACGAAGAACTGTACTTAATTAAAATAAATTAATTCTCATCACTAAGTGGTACATCACGTCTACCATTTCTCCATAAGATATCCTTTTCCAAATCTAGCACACATTATAATTTCAAATTGTCTCCCTAAAAAAAGAAAATGGGGCTTCATGTCCCATTAAGAATGGAATTAGAGGGAAAATGAAAACCCCATATATTCCATAGAAACTAGATCTAAAGTCTGTCAGTTCAATCCCAATTTCTATACCTTAAACTCACTGCCTATTTACTAGAGAACCAATTCTTATTATAACTATTGAGAGCCACCAGATGGAGCTCTTTCGTACATTTTGCCTCAATTTCCTACCAGGCTATCTAGTCCACTAACTATTCTGTCACACATAAAGTTGAGTTACTGGATCAACAGTGATCCTTAAATAGTTAATCTATGAAATCAAGTAAGAAAATGTACAGATTAGGAGCAATGATCTGTTTAAATTGTACCTTTATGAATCTTTCACATTTACTTTCTAATGCCTCATCACCTTTTTAGTTCTCAAAGCTCTTTACTAGAACGTTCCTGTTCTGTTCCCCACCTCTGTCCAACCAAGGAATAGAAAAGGTATGAGAGTAGAAAGAACATGAGGTTTTCAAATGAGAATGGCTTGGTCCAAGGTCCAGCATTCACTAACTTGTGACCTCAGATCTCAGGCAAATAATTCCGTTCTCTTATCTTGAAAAAGAACAAAACATGTGTCTGAAACATTGTAAAACTTTGAAAATTGGCACTAAGTAAAAACAATGGGGAAAAAATCTCTTATTTAAAGGTCACTTACGTTCTAGTAATAAAGGGTGAACCATAAACAATTAAAATAGATTCTACATGGTCCATTCAGCAAGGCTCCATTTGTGTAACCCAAATACATCAGTTTTCTCCAAGATACAAAAGATAAAATTGTGTTTTGTTCTTTGTGTATAATTCTAGCAAGCTTAGTTCTTTGGGTGGTAAAGCAAACAGCTAGAAACAGACAAAAAGTTGCTTACAAACAGAAAAAAATTATAAAAACTAAATACAAAGAGGTAAAAGATGTGTGAGGTGATGAATATGCTAAATACCCTGACATGATCATTGCACACTATAAATGTACCCAAATATATATATATATATATATTTTTTTTCCCCTTTTTGTCTTTTTTCGTGACCGGTAACGGGATCGCAACCCGCTCAACCAGTGAGCGGACCAGTCTCTATATGGGATCCGAACTACCGAGTGCGCCACCGGGCTGGCCCAATACCCAAATATATTATACTCCATAAAAATATACAATTATCATGAGTAAACTAAGGGAAAAAAAAAAAAAGCAACCTGTTGGCTCTTCATCCATCCATTCAATAAACATGTATTTGTTGGAGGAAAAAAAAAAACGAAAGTACTAATCTTTCCATAAACTTTTGGAAGACCCTTTGTAAATATGTAAAATATATTACTGAAATTAAAAACAAACAACAACAACAACAACAAAAAATCCTAAATGCATTTTTGAACTAAAAGCAAAAATTATTTGTGAAGCCTAAAAGTACATACCAAGAACCAAACTTAGCTACATGAAATATCTGGTCCATCAGATAAATATAAAGTTAGAATATGCATTAACCTCAAATTAATCCCACATGCCTTTCCCTTTTCCTTTATTAAGGACTATTATCATAAAAATGGACACAAAACTCAGACTTCAAAAAAGAATAAAATAAAAACAAATAAAAAAAATAACTCTCCAATTCAGACTCCTAAAGGTATCCTTATAATATGCTACAGTGTTTTTCCCCCCACACTGTTCTCTATAAAGTCTTAGGGATTCCAAATTGGAAAAAAGTAAGGGGGACCAGGTAGGTGGGGTTACACACCCATATCAGAGAAAGAACAAATCTCCTTGCATCTGTTTAATACATGACTTTGGCATAAGATGGCACCTCTCTCTCCCCAAATAAAGCCTGAAAATCTGCACTATAGTACAGATCATCGGCATAAGGATGAACTTCAGTTAAAAGGAAAAGGTAAAACTGAGTTAAGCATACTTTGTTTATGGGTCTACAAAAATTTCTATCCAAAATGAGTAAAACTTTACTTTTTCACTTGTACACACCAAGCTTCAGTTAGCTGAAAAATTTGCTTTCATTGTGTTACGTACATAAATGAGGAGTTAATTACCAGAATGCAACATTTGATAAAGGTAACTACATCACTTTAAGGGAAGAAGAGGACAACTCACCTAATTCTTCTCCACTATTATAATCATACTTATAAAGTTTAAAATCTTCACCACCTGCAACAAGAAACTCTTTCTCAGGATGAAGAGATGCAGAATTGATGGTTGCAGGAGCTTCAAAGGATTTAATTGGGTCCAAACTGGAAAAAACATTTAAATAATAAATATTTACAAATTTTGAATATTATATAAATAATACTTGTACAAGAAAATAATTTTTTATGCTTAAATAGTTCCTAAATTCTGAAACCCAAAGAAAATTAAATATTCATTTAGTCAAACATAAACAGTGATGTAAAAAAACTCTAAATAATGTTAGAAAAAAAATTCAGAAGGATATTATGCCCAGGTGGAGTTCATCTCAGGAATACAAAGACATTTCAATAGAGGAATTATCCACACTTAGTGCAACGGATGCCTTCCTGGAAATGAGTGTGCTGGCACATTAAAACAGTATGGATAATATACTGAGATTTTTCTTTTTTAAAAATTTCATTCTGTACTGTTTGATTTTTCTATAACAAGCATGCACTATCTTGTTAATAGAAAAAAGTTTTTACACTAGTGTTTAGCTTCTGCAACAAGATTAACCTTCAATACTATAAAATATAAAACTGCTAAGACAGCTCAGTTTTTATTATCAGGCAGTAAAAGACTTAACAAATTTGAGACTACAGTTATACAATAAAAATCAATGCATAACAACAGCTTTAACTGAATGAAAATCAATTACACTTTGGACACTGGCTCTTTTTCATTTTAACCCTATAAAATCATAAAAGACCCCAAATGCAAAACATTATAGCATTCCAGCTCTTAAATGCCACCCTCCTACTCCCATCATAAGATGCTATAAAGCTTGAAAATTAAAGTTAGTTATAACTTATACAGAATCACTGAATAGCAACTTTCTGGCTTAAATGTTAGAATATTCAATCGGCCAGCGTTTTAAACCTCGGCCACCAAAATGGGATTTGAGGCAATGGTCTACAGCAAGGCTGCATGTTGCCTAACTCCAGGACTGAGCCTTAATATGGCTGTATAATTTGATGGCTCTATGCAACAGTATTCTGCTATTATCAATTCACTGTGTATATATAAACTCCTTTACATTCTTAATTGCTCATCTCCAATTTTACTGCCTTCTCTTTCCTTCTCCCATCAGTGAAGCTTAGCTCTGCAAAAGGCCCTTTAGAAAGAAGGTAAGGGCTGCTGGTCAGAGAGTAATGAGGTATAAGCTTCATGGAAATCAATTAGGTGCCATAAGAACTCAAACTCATTCCTACCCTTTGAACCGTAATTCTACTTACAGGATTCTATTGTAAGGAAACAGAGATGTACCATAACACTCACTGCAGTGATAAAACAGACGAATTGATACATAATTTAGTACAACCTATAATGCAGTATCTAGTAAAAATGTTTTCAAAGAAGTTTTAATGGCGAGGAATATTTTTTTCAGAATCAAAATTGCATTCATTATGGTCCTAGTAACAAAAGAAAAAAAACACAAGTATACACACTTTTAGGTATAACAGAAAAAAAGTCTAGCAGAAAATTTAGCTACCATTAACATTCTGGCATCTATGGCATCTATGGCTATAACACAGTAGGTAAATTTTTTTTAACTGTGATATATATTCCAAATTTTTTACGAGAACATTTTCTATATTTATAGTCACAAAACTTAAGACTATTAAAAAAAATCATTAGGTCTGCACATGCTTGGGAACAAGAAACATTAATTAGGGCTGGCTGGTTAGCTTACTTGGTTAGAGCATGGCATTCATAACAAGGTTAAGGGTTCAGATCCCCTTACTGGCCAGCCACCAAAAAAACCCAACATTAATTACAGCACCAATCCAGTGGTTCTTTTAAGAAAAATATAATTTAAAAGTTGCTGAATTTTACCAATAAATGTCCTAAATACCTGGAACTTAATTTGTTTAATTCCTCTGATTAAAGTACACCAGATTCTTATAAAACACACAATAATGGATATGGAAACATTTCCCTCCATACTGTATAATATGGGTCAAAATTTGCCTTTAAAAGCATTAAATGCCTTTCACATGTCTTCCGATTTTTAAGTACCATAATTATCCTTTGTTACCCAAAAAAGAAAATGAAGGTATTTCTTGAACATACCTTACTGCACTATGAAAAGCAATAGATCGTCCATAAGTTATAACCAAGATCTCTCCCTCAGGAATATATTCCATACTACTAACAGACATATTAAAATTTAGAGACTTCACTTCTGTCATGGTAGCATGATCCCAGAGGCTGCAAAAAGAAAGGAGGAAATACAGTAATATTTACTCACATAAGAAAAAAGCTTAAATTCTAATTACAACTGCAGATTAAACAAATGAAAGAATAATCACAATTGTAGTGAAACAACATTCACTCCAAGTCACAAATATAGATGATAAAGAAATTCTGGGTTTCAATAAAATGTCAAAATATTTGGTAGCTTGTTGGTGAAATCAACTTTAATACCTAAATATACTTCCCAAACAGCTTAGCAAAACTATGCTTAAACACTCAAGTCCTAATCTAATCAATTTCAGCATTGCTCTAAATAGTGGTTCTTAACACTGTTTTTGTGAATCTTATATTTCTTTCTACAGAAAAGTGCATCAGGTGTCAGCACACAAAATTTTGTATAGAATTTCAGTGGCTTCACAGACCCCATTTAGCCAGACCATCCATAGATCCAGGTTAAGAACACATGCTTCTAATGGTGTCAGTAGTTTTAACTAAATTTCTTATAAATACACTGTATGTATGTAATAGTAAATGGATAGCTCCAGATAAATGTGACCTGTGTGTAACGTAAATTTTAATGTACAGACCATTTTGCCTACAAAAGTTATTAAAAATATTTAAAATAAGCTCTAAGATAAAATATTTTTCAAACTTTAAATTATTAAAGAAAAATTACTTACCGAACAGTTTTATCATCAGCTGAAAGAATCTGTTTATCCTCACTGCACCATAGAGCCTTTTTAATACCAGAGGTGTGACCACTGATTTCCTTAGGTTCTTAAGATGAAACAATTTAGAATATATTTGTTAATATCTGATTTTTAAACTGAGCAATATTGGAAAAATTCAAATATGTGGGGGAAAAATAAATGCCAAAAAAACCAAGCACATTTAAAATTAGAATGCAACTTTTCAAAGCCCAGCACAATTAAAACTTGATATTTACATAAAATACATTTAGTTTTTCTATACTGGAACAAAAATTTATCTTCATGACTAGGAACCCAAGAACTACAATGCTTGCTATATGTAGCAAAGTGAATGTAAACTCACTCTCCCTAGGCTAATTTTCTGCACAACCAATATTCAAAAGCATTACTTTACCTCAGTTAAATAGAATAACTAATGTGGTGTAATTTAATAAAAAAATGAACCCAGAAACAAGAAGGCCTGAGCTAATCCTAGTACTACTGCAGAGCTTCACCCAAGCTGCTATGTGTAGTAGCTATGGAAAAAAAGGGGGAAGTAAAGGCTGGAAGGAAAAAATGGAAATTAAACAGTAGCGCAGCAATTACCAGAAATGTTCCTACACTGAGAGGAAAGCACCAAAAAAAAAAAAAAAAAAGAAATGTTCCTACACTGAGAGGAAAGCACCAAAAAAAAAAAGAAAGAAAGAAGACCTGTCTATGTAGGAGACTACCCCTTCAAAAGATTTCAAAAACTCCTCATTGTTATCTCTCGGCAAAAGCAGGTTCTGGAGGCAATGCCATTCAACACTACTTTAACTCTGGGCATGTTGCTTAACTTTCTGAAAACTGCATTTCTTCATCTGTAAAACGGGATAACAATAGTTACTATACCTCATAGTTTGGCTGTGAGGACCAAATGAAAATATACATCTGAAGTGTTTAACATGATGTCTGACATACAATAAAGCCTCAGTTCATATCTATCATTTCTATTGCTGGTACGGTGGAAGAGCAACTTTCAAAAAGTAGCTTTGGGAAAGATAAAATGTTCATCCAAGCCCTGAACTACCTTGCTGTGTCGGACAGGTTTGCTAAGTGAGGACAGAGTGTTTTGCTATGTCTTGGCATAAACTTATCAAGAAGAATGGAGAGAAAATTTCCTAGGTACCAATGGAGAATAAGAAATCTATAAATGGAGTTTGTTGCCTCACTTTAGAAATGCTTTTAAAACAGAAGATATCTCAAGAAAAAAATTGCTTAATTTCCAACATAGTTCTGACTCTCCTACTACTCTTAAATGTTATAGATTTATGAACAGATAATAAATGCCCATCGTACAAAACGTAAATGATACTAACATATAACAAAACAAAATTCTGTTTTTCATGCTGTTTAAATACGTATATGGCTAGGAAATCATTAAAATACTACAAAATAGAGGTGAATAGCTGGACTTGGGGAGAGAAGATATCTACTACTACTGTACAATGACAGAATTCAAAAAGGAAATGATAGATTTTACCACCAAAATTTTTAAAATGTATGTACCACAAGACCTTATTAACAAAGTTTAAAAGCAAATGACAAATAGAATGCAATAAAGAACCTTTATGAACCAGTGAGAAAAAGATGAACAACACAACATATAAATCAGGCAATGGGCATGAACAGGAAATTAGTTCATAAAAGAGGAAATACATTAAAATGGTACTCAACAGCATTTTAATCTCATGAATAACTTTTTAAAGTTCACATTAATACAACAGAAGCATTTTTTTTTATTAAATTGGCAAAAATAAAGTTAGTTATCAGTGTTTTAGCTACAGACACATATTTATATTTTGCTGTAAAGCACTTTGAAAATATTTACTATCAATGGCTTCCAACAATTCTATTCCTCTTTGTCCCAACAATTCTACTTTTGTATGGTTATCCTAAGGAAACCGCTGTGAAAATACTTCCAACTATAAAGATGTTTAGCATAATATTGTTTTTAATATTTAACATTTGTTAAACAGCCCGAACAGGCCATAATAGGAAACTGGTTAACTCACTTACGAAATATCCATAGGATGAAGCAACATGTAGTTATTAAAAACAGTTCATAGAATCTTTAGTGACATGAAAAAATTGTCATTGCAGGTTTTAAAAAATTCTTTTGAATACCTAATACATTCACATGACTCAAAAATCTGAATAATATATATATACACCGAGAATTCTCACCATCCTCACCTTCTACAGATAACCACTCTTTCTTACCAAAAGGTAATTACACTGTTCTACACTTTTTTTTTAAGCCAGTCAAATATACAGGGCTGGGGGTATTACATACCTTTTTAAAATTTAATATCATGATAAAAATTTACCATGACAAATTTTTTAACTGTAAGAAGGCTATACAAGAGTAATGTAGTAAATAAACCAATATTAAAGTGGATATTTGAACAGAAAAAAAGACTAGAAGGATATGAACCAACACCTAAAGATATTAACAGTGCTTGATACTAGATGTTAGATCATGCTTTAATTTTCTTCTTTATGATTATCTTTATTTTCCAAATTTGAGTACTAACCAAATTCCTTTAATCAAAGTTATTTAAATAAAAAGAAAATAAAAACACAAACTGATGCATAAATTACCCTTACCTGCTTCAGGTTTGTTCAAGTCATATATGCGTAACAGTTTATCCTGTCCCCCAGTTAACAAATAATTACTATCCTGAAAACACAAACAAGTAAAATATTAATAGACTATTCATTTCAATAGATATTTCTTTTTGAAACTTCTTCAACACCAAATAAAATCCAAATGCAGCTCACAGACATCACAAAAAACCAACTACTTCTTAGAAGATGCTGCAGAACAGCTGCCCTTCTCAAAAATGCCAATTCCTTTACGCTTCCCAGTTCAAATGTATTATTTACACTACAGCACTAACCACTCACCACATGAATTCTCTCATTCTGCCCCAATCCTGCTCCCCTCCCTTTCTGAGTAGCACTTTTTTGATTATCTCAAATTTATCTTCCCCCTTCTGAAAATAGTTAGGAAAGGTTATTTGGGCTTTTTAGATATTTGTAGCTATTGTTGGAGGACTGATACAAGAGTTTCAGGTTGTCTTCACAGCCTCTTAAGATCAACCAAGAAAAAACAAGTTCTATGGCTTAACATACAATCAAATCCAATATAAACCAATATATACCAAATAGTCCACAAAAAATATAAACCAAATATACAATCCAATAATATTTAAAACTATTATCATACCATATGATAACAGCAATTTAACTCCCTAAAATAAATTCCATTTTCTGATACCTGCGTGAAATCCACAGTTTTGACAATGTGTTTATGAGCCAGAGTCATCAATTCATCTCCTGAGACAGCATCCCACACTTTGCTAAAATAAAAAAATAAAATTGAAAGGATAAATATTACTCAATATATTAAAAAGATAAATATAAAGGTACTTTTGATGATTACCAAAAAAGTTAGATATGTGAAATGTTATATAAATGCTTATATAAATCTCCTTTATCTCTAACATTGCCCACTGTTAGACTTCATTTGATAAAATACCTAAATGAGTCTAAGGGAAAATAAATTTCTCCATAAAAGCCTTGTAACCAATATAACATTTATTGAAGGTGGAAAAGATATGAAGAATTTAAGTAAGTAAGATTCATGAATCAACCCAGCCTATTTACTTTTAGCCCATAGCCTTAATTAATATACTTTTAGCAAGCCTGCAAAACATTTTAACCAATTTTTCATTTCACCATGCCATTTTTTCCTCTATCCTCTATTCACATGCTAAATGAAAAACAAGAAATCCTTAAGAAATGTACAGGACAATAAAAGGCTTTGATACAGATTCTGTAAAATTTTAAATCAAGATAATGGAGATTCAAAGGTAGGCTCACTTGTTTTTTTTTTTTTTTTTTTAAAAAAAAGATGGTGGAGAAAATATTCTCCCTCAAAGTTGACAAATTTTCAAATCCCAGTTCAATTAATTTCCCCCAAAGTATCAGCTTTTGATTACAATGCTAACATTAAGAACTTTAATCTCTACGTTACATTTGTTTTCCTCGACCAACCCCACCCAAAAATATGTCAGTGATTGTGTGTATATACGTGTATGTGTATATGTCAAGGGGGTACTCTAAAGGGATCCTCAAATAAAAAAAACTTAAGAAGAAGAAGAAAATAATTTTAGATCAGAAGAGGTCAGTGAAAAATAAACAAGAAAACTTTGCACACAGGGAAAAAACTGTTAACAAGTGAAGAAGCTATGCTCTACAGATTTCCATTTAAATGTAATTGACATTTACTTTTAGGAACACAGTAATTTTAGATCAGAAGAGGTCAGTGAAAAATAAACAAGAAAACTTTGCACACAGGGAAAAACTATTAACAAGTGAAGAAGCTATGCTCTACAGATTTCCATTTAAATGTAATTGACATTTACTTTTAGGAACACAGCGGTCAATAGAACAGTAGAGAAAAAAACAAAAACAGTGAAAAGCAAGGCTATCTTTTCTTTAGCTTACTCAATAAACACATGATAAATATACCAAAGATATACTGTCATTCGAGACAGTGCTAGGACACAAAAGGGAGAAAATGTAATTCCACAGAAAGTCCCTGCCTTCGTAGAGCTTTAGCTGAGAAGACATCCGTTAAACAGCACATTTAACAAATATAATTTAAAAGACAAGTATACTTGCATAGAGCTATAAAAACTCAGAAAAAAACACATTACTAATTATGCCAGAAAAGTCCAGAAAATCTTAGCAACAAAGCTAGTGATCTTTAAAGAGCAAGCAGAAATAAATCAGGAGAAAAACAAGGGAAAGCTATTCTAGACAAGCATTAATAGCATGTATAATGGTTAAGAAACATAAAAGATCATCTAACAGGAATAGTGATGATACAATAGCAAACCTTGCATATTACATAATGGGTCATATGAGTGGATGAATAAATATGTTCTGAGAGAAATAATGTCAACTATGAGTAGTATTGCAACTAAAACTCCCAAATATTCATTTTTCTTTGCACAGGAAACCTGCTCCAGTCTCTCCCATTCCGATTCAATTCTCTGGCCCCAATCTACTTCCCTGGCCTTATTTTGGATTATTTCTCTGAATCTAGCCACACCAGGTTGGTTATAAGACATTCCTCACACAAGCCATGTATTTTCCTCCAGGCTTCTATGTCCTTGTTCACGTTGCTCTCTTAAATCTGTATTTTATATTCTCAGCTAAAGTTCTACTCATCCTCAGGGCTAATTTCAAATGCTATCTTTTCATTAAACCTTCTATCTATCCTCATCTCCAATAATTAACCATATCCTGAGAATGGACTTACCAGTAACTCTCTTTTGAGACTTTTACAAGAAAGAAAAAGTGATCATACCATTTGATTACCTATAGATTACTGGGCCCAACCCCAGATCTCCTTAAGCGCTCTGAAGCACAACAGAGGAATCTTTTCTACTTTGGCACTCTCCCCAGATGATTCTGATGGGAGGAAAGTGAAAGTACAGAGAAAACCACGAGAAGTGCTAAGGTTTGAATGCCCCCCAAGCTCATGTTAGAGCTTAATTCCCAATATTGTATTTGAAAGGTGGGTCCTTTAAGAGGTGACTGAACCACGATGGCTAGGCACTCATGAATGGATTAATCTATTTATGGATTAATGGGTTAAGGGATGAATGGTTATCATGGGAGTGACACTAGGAGCTTTATAAGGAGAGCCAGTGAGCAAGTTGGCAGTGCTTTTGCCCAGCCCTGTGATACCCTACGTAGCCACGGGACTCTGTTGAGAGTTCCCACCAAGAAGGCCCTCACCAGATGTGTTCCCTGGACCTTGGACTTCCCAGCCTCCAAAACTGTAAGAAATATATTTAATTTCTTTATGAGTTACCCAGTTTCAAGTATTCTGTTATAAGGAACAGAAAATGTATTAATACATAAAGTAATGCTAACACTGGCTTTAGGAATGGAAAGATACAAAGAGGATAGTATTGCAGGAACAAAGTACTCATCACCAGACTCAACTATCCAAATTACTTCAAGATAACATTCTAAACTGACCCACAGACCAGTTCTGCTGAATATAATTTCTCCACAACAGATACAAAATTCACCTCTAGATGATCAAGTCAAAATGAGTTTTCTAAGAAACATAAAAATGGGGAAAAAAGAGATTTTCCTAAAAATGATTTATACAAAATATGAAGAATCATTTAAGTTGGAGAGAGCTACTCATTAGCTGGATCAAGTTCCATCATAGCAAGCCTCATACAAGTCATTAAAAGGGGAGAATATAAACCCATAAACACACATACTCAGACAACATAGAAGAAATGAGGGGATAAGTCTAGCTACCATTTACTGAACACATACTATGTGACAGACTCTACATCCTATCTACACTATGCTACATCTTACACTACACTCCAAGGATACAGTGGAGAAAGATCTCTCTGCATCTCCCAATAACTTTGTGGGTCTTAATCCCATTTTACAACTATAAGAAACATCCTATGATCAAACTGGAAATACACAATATAGCCAGCACATGAATTCACTCAGGCCTACCTACTGCCAAGACTTATTACACCTTTTCACCTCTACCACAGCTCCTAAAGCCTCAATTGAGGAAAAAATTAACAAAAATCTTCATGACATTTAAATGTACTCAAAGTTTCTTGCATGAAACTATATGGTTTCATGGCTTTAGCCATAGAAATTTTAAAATAACATGCATAATATATGATTTTGGTCTAGTGGGGATGGTAATGTGGTGATGGTGGTGGCTATCATTGTTACCCCACATATCTAACACTTACATAGTTCTGAATAGATTTTAGGCAATGTTCTAAGTATTTGAAACATACTAACTTATTCAATATTCACAACCAACTTATGAGATAGATACTTTTACTATTTTCATTTTTACAGATGACAAAATTGAGAAAAAGAGAGATTAAATAAATTGCCTGAGGTCACAGAGACATTAGATGGAACCAGGATTCAAATACTGGCCATCTGTCTCCAGCGTTCGTGCTCCTAATACCCCCTGTAAACATGAAATGTTAAGAAAGCACACAAACAACACTGAATAACTATCCACAAGCATGTCCTTAAACGTGTGATTTTGTTTAGTTAGCAATGCTCTGTAAATGAACAAAGGTAACTGTTCTTCTAGCAGCAAGATAAAATCTAGACTACTCTTCAAAACTCTGTTAACTACTGAAAGTGCCATATTTTTTTCATACCTTTTTCTCTCTTCATTTCAAAGTAATTGTCACATGAATAGTAATTTCTAGCTATTGCTCTTCATTTCTTTTCCTGAGAGCTGCAAATACAATTTAGCGTAATGCACAACAGTGTAATGATTTTACAAGGAGACAGGCACCTTTAGCTATTGCTCTTCATTTCTTTTCCTGAGAGCTGCAAATACAATTTAGCGTAATGCACAACAACAGTGTAATGATTTTACAAGGAGACAGGCACCTTCCCTAACAAGCTTTTGCACAGTTCTCTTAAGAATCATTATAAGACCATCAAGCAGGAGGTGATAAAGCATTGTTTATGTAATTGGGCAAGATAACAATAGAATGGAGGTCAACAAAAACATATCTTTCCAATACTGCAATCCAAAAGCCTGTCTCTTTTAATGCCAATGTCTGCAATGCCTAAAATTCTTGTTACATTTTTAAGTTAATTTAATTTAAAATATCATTTTAGGGCCGGCCCGTGGCTCACTCGGTAGAGTGCGGTGCTGATAACACCAAGGCCCCGGGTTCGGATCCCATATAGGGATGGCCGGTTCGCTCACTGGCTGAGCGTGGTGCTGACAACACCAAGTCAAGGGTTAAGATCCCCTTACCTGTCATCTTTAAAAAAAAAAAAAAAAAAAAAATCATTTTATTAACTATTAACTTATCAACACTAGACTAGGACCTAATTACCATAATGGAATTTTTAACATCTGCTTGCCAAATATCTGAAATCTAGAGTTGTGTATGTTAATTCCAATTTTCCACATTCATTATAAAATCAGTAACATTCATTACAATGACAATATTCTCACCGAACTAAGTAGAAAACAAACTTTGGAAGAGCTGAAGAAAAAAAAAGCTAAACTCATGGCAATCACAGACACAAATACTCCAGAAGCAAAATCAAGATCTATAATTCACTCATCCTTTATCCTTCTACTTCTAGAAAATTTCCTCAAGTTATTTATTTGACAAACATAAGGTACTGAATAAACCAGGGATTAAAAAAATGTAAGACATGGCCCCTGACCTTAAGAAGCAATGCCACATAAAAAAATAAGTACTGTAAAAGTTCAAAAGTTTTAACACAGGATATGGTATGGGCACAAGAGGGAACGGACACCTTCATTTTAACTTTCTAACACTCCTTAATAAATCTTCCATATCTGAAAATGGCTTTTACTTTCAATTAACCATCAAAGGAGTGCTTTGTCTCATTATAAATTAGCATGCATGCTGACTTCTTAAGCAACTTTTGGCCTGAAAACTAATGATATGCAAAGACATAAAACCAAGTCATTTATTTTATTAGTATTACACACCATCACAAGGCAAAGCACAAAGCTTTACAACGGTAATGCATAATGACGCAACAGCAATCTATTCATTGGGAGCACAGAAAAAAGTTCAGACTGGCATTTATAACCTTTATTACTGATCTTTTCTCATCTTTTCCAATTTAACCCCATGTAAGCATACTATTTTAAATTTTTTAATTTATTTTTAAATTTACACAGTAAAATTCAGTCTGTGGTATACAAGTCTATGAGTTTCAACAAGTGCATAAGTCATGTATCCACCACCACAATCAATCTGCCTTTATTTTTTTTCATACTAAACTTGGCATGTTTAATTTACTTAAAACCAAGGGGCAACACATTTACAAACGCTCCTTAGTATGAAACTGTGTTTAGTGAAGAAAGAAAAAAAAAATCAACAAGACCACTTTTACTTTCCAAGCTTTTAAGTCTAAAAAAAGTTTATGTATGTACAATAGCTCTTGACATTGTCTTCATTAAGCATTGATGTGTCTAAGTCACAAACACAGGTAGAAACTGGAGATACCAAGATTTATAAAAATATGATACATGCTGAAAAGGACAAAGAGGGTCACTGCAAGTCAGTTTAATAACACATGCAAAACCCAAAAGTCAGAACAGGTAAGGTGCCCCTTGGCAACAATAAGTTTAGTATATCTAGACTGTAGGGTTATGGCGTGCAATGCCAGAAAATGATACTGATGAACTGGTTGAGGCCAAATTGTAAGATGCCAACAACTGAAATTTATCCTTTAGGCAAGTTGTTCTAAAACTGTACTTCAAAATCACCTAGATGTACTTATGGAAAGAAAAAAAAATTCACGGTGGGTACTCCATCCCTATACCAATTCAATAAGCCTGGAAGCAACCAAGATGTCCTTCAAAATGTAAAGAGATACACTAATTCAAGATACACTAATACAATAATATTCAAGCAACTGAATATTATTCAATGATAAAAGAAAATGAACTATCAAAAAAATTAGAATTACTAGGACACATGCATTTTAATATTTTGAAAGCCCTAATGTCATGAACCACTAAAATGGAAAAGTATAGACAGGAAGATAAGATCATGAGGCACAGAAGTGACATGATGAAACTTGTTTTTAGAAAAACAATTGGCAGGAATTTGGAAAGAGACTAGTGGTAAGGAGTTAAAAATGACTTTGAACTAAGGCAGTGGTAGATACATGGAGAAACAATGTAGTAAGAAGACATTCTGCTGGTAGAATCAAAAAAGATGATGATAATCCAGAAGTAAGGAAAAATCAAGAACAACTTAGATTTCAACCTTAAAAACTTAAACAGTAGTTGAGTTTAGGACACAATGAGTTTTAAACATAACTAAAGCCAGTTAACAAAAAATGAGAGTGAAATAAAAATCTAGGGCCATAGGAGCACTTACAGAGAAGTATGTGTAAAGATCACCAACATTATCTGGAGTGCTTGTTAATAATGCAGATTCCCAGGTCACAATCAAGGTATAAAGAGAAGCACATAGGACCAGGACGGAATCTTGGTGAGATCAAACATCACATGTTCTATATGGTAGGCACTGAGTCAGAATTTTATTAACAACTAAGGTAGAAGTTTTTGATTATCTGGGGACACAATCCACAGAGAAAACCAAAGTTAGCCATTTTGGCTACACTTACGCAGTGAAATCTGCAGCTGCTGTAGCTGCTTTTGTGGCATCCTTATTCAATGTTGCACCCCAAACCGCACCTTTATGACCCAAAAATGTTCCAATCCAGTCTCCTGTATCTCCCTGGCGTAGCATGGGTTTACCATCTAGAAAACATTTAAGAAGACATGTGATTTAAAAGTTTAAATTACTTAAAATCAAAAAATCACGAATTACAAATTGTCAAATATAAAACGATTATGTTGAACAACGAAGCGGAAAATCACTTTTGTTGTCTAACTATTCCCACTCACGGCGGTCACTAAGAAATGTCCAGAAATAAATTAACTGAAGAGCTGAATCGGTCATTCTTTCCGGGAAGCATTTGTGATCCGCTGAGAATACCGATCTGCATCAAAACAATTTAGACTTGAGTCTTCATATGGACACACTGCGTAACCTAAATCTGTTCCCCATTTGAAAAATGGGGCTAATACCACAAAGGAATATCCAATGAGATAACAAAAGCAAACGTCTTTGTAAGGTATTGCTCGGCCTGGTCGAATTTCTCCTTTCCCTAAATCCTTGAAAGATATTTACAGTATTTGTTGCCCGGAGCGTCTATCCAAGTGCGGTCCAGGTTCTTCACAAATAGCAATAAAAATAAAATGAGGAGAGGCCTTGGTGGTAATACTTAGCCTCGTCTGAGGCGTCAGAAAGGAAGCCTCTCGGCTCCAGCTGCGGATCCTGACACTATTCCTGTCCTCACCAGACCAGCATTGGCCGCACCTCAAAGGTTAAGATCCCGCCACCCCTCCGGCACCGACGAGTGCAGCCCGCCCCGCATCGGCCCAGTCTGGCCGTCGGGGACCCGGATCGGTGGCCTCGCTCACCTTTGCAAGCGCTGATTAAGAAATATCCATAAGGCGTGATGCCACTGAAGGCCAAATCAACGACGGGCCGTGTGTGGCCGGAGCAGGTAAGCGGCGTTTGCCTCATTGCCATGGCGGCGGCGAACCAGAGATCGGGCTGGTGAGCCCAGGGTCGTCGTCGTCTTGTCTCTCCTCAGCTGCAGCGGCAGCGCCTCAGGCTCCTCAAGGCCCCCGCCCTGACACTGGGGCTAGGCCGGGAGACAGAAAAAGGAGGCCAATCCGGCGGCACCGAGGTCAGGAGGGGGTTAGGGAGGGGTCAGGGAGTCTGCGACGGACGAGCGACAATCGGCGAGGGAGGGAAAGGGAGGGAGGGAGGAAAGTAAGGGAAGGGGAAAACCGGAGAACCGGCCCAGCCACGACCCACACCGTACACGCCGGTATGAGCAGGAAGTGACGACGCAAATGACGCTGAGCGTTTCCCGGAAGTGACGATCGGGCTTGAAGGCGGGTTCGCTTGGCAGAAGGGTCAATGGAGCGAGGGACAGGAAAGCGCAGGCGCGAGTTAAGCGCCTATTGGGCACTTGACGGCCGCTCCACGCGGGCTGCGAATGGGGTCTGGAGGCGCCCTAGCCTCTGAGGCCGAGTCTCTGGCGCCGAGCTCTGATCGGCCGGAAATGCCTTGCTGTCCTGGGGCGGGGTTCTCGGTGTACGAAAGCTGTAAGCCCTTGGACCCGGCGGCTGCTGTTGACTGCGCGGAGCAGTCCACTGGTTCGGACTGTGCAGAAACTGGAGTCGTCCACAGTGGCGGCCCAAACCTGCAAACATCGTCTAACAATTTAAAAAAAAATTTCCTACTAGTAGCTATACGTGTAGGCAGCTCCTCTGTGTCTTTTCCTGTACGAGTGTTGCTAGTGTTGTAGACATGAGTGTTATGTGGCTTGAAATACAGTTAAATTTTTTCCTTGGAGGTCTTAGGAGGACTCTAGAGGAATAGAAGCCTAGTGTCTGTTCTTTTTGTTGTTGTTGTTAAGACTCATCAATAAAGTTTGAGCCCGCACTTTCAATATGTGAATAATAATTTGCAAGTCACATACATGTATATTATAAAATAGAGACAAAAATAGAAATATTGAAAGACTCTAAATACTAAATATAATCAGAAATTCCGATATTGTCTTCCTGCAGGCAACCCCACTGCGGAAATCACTGCTTTGTTTAACAACCAGAACTGTTCAGTGATTCTCATACAGAAGTTTTCCTAAGCAGGAAAAGCTCTTTCTATGGGTGAGTTGTTTCATTCCTTTAATGTTTTAGAGTGTAAGCTTAAAACAGCAGAGATTTTTGTGTTTTATTACTTTATCTCCAAAGCCGTAACGTCAATAAATATTTAATCAACACAAATTTCTGTGAATGTTTCCTTCATTTTTTTGTATCAAACATCTACCATCCTTCAAGATTCAAGTCAAATAACCTGAATGGGGACTTGAAATGTGTCAATTTTATTTCCTTAGCACTTTGATCATTCACTTATAGTCAGCACCTAACTATGTACGTTTTTCATTATCTTTTTTTCTACTCCTTTGTGTCAGTCTCACCCTGTGGTCAAACACACACACACACACACACACACACTCTCTCTCTCTCTCTCTCTCTCTCTCTCTCTCTCTCAAGTTAATGAGCTCTTTAATTATAATGGTTATGGCTTTGTCATTTGTACTCTCGTGCCAGAAGTGCAGTAGAGTACAAATTCATTAGTGAATGCTCAGCAAATGATTGTTTACTGATTGAATAAATTCCTGCGTTGATGGAGATAAATAAAAGACACATTGAAGTTAAAACAACACACTGGTTAGTTAAATATTGATATGTGTTTACGTATTGCTCATTGTAGATAAGAATACAGTGTAACTGATAACTATGGTATTCTGAGTTCTAACAGTATTAGGTATCATGAACAATTGTGTGAGCTTCAAGGTCAGTTTAATGTTAGAAGACAGACTAATGCAATTAATATAATTAACCATATTAGAAGACTGAAGGAGAAAAATCCTATCAGTATAGTTCTAAAAACGGTTAGGCCAGATGATAAGAACACCACCTTGTAACACCAACGTGAAGAATTCGGATCTTGTCAAAGGCTTGGATCCCCATACTGGCCAGCGCCAAAAAACAATAGAGGTGTAAAAAGGTTTTGATAGAATTCAGCATTCATTTATTCATAAGAAGAACTCTTAGGCACTAGAAATAAAAGGGGATTTCCTTAACCTGATAGAATATCTGAAAGAAACAGCACACCCAATGATGAAACACTGAAAGTATTTCCTATTAAGTTGGGTACAAGACAGGGATGGTGGGTACTCCCACTTCAATACAGCATTGCACTAAACATTCGGGTAGCCCAAAAAGGCCTGAATGTTGGGAAAAAAAGTTATAGAATGTGATAATTTAAAGATTATTTATAAAAATTATATATAAAAAATGAAAACCTAATACAAATTGTTGGAATTAATGAGAGTTTAGCGAGGTTACTGGATTGTTAAAAAGTTTAATGAAAGCAATTGCATTTCAGTACATTAGCAACAAAAAGAAAATGGAATTTAAAAATTTGCCATATAAAATATAATCAAGAATTGTAAAGTACATGGGAATAAATCTGACAAAGTATGTTTCCCTGCAGGAAAAGACTGGCATGCTGAAATGTAGAAATTTAGGAAAGTTTAATGAACAATCACTTACTAAGGTATGGTAAGAATCATAAGCAACCCAGAGAGAAAATGAAATACTAACCATAGATCTGAATGAGCCACTGAAATGGAGCAGGTATGTGTACCTGAATTCACAGAGACAGCTGTGGCTGTAGGAGAAGGCTACTGTACAAGAGCTCTACCTGTCAGTAGAGGAACACAGCTGCTGCTGACAGTTGTCAGCCAGCAGTGGAGTAGAAGTCAGGGAATGAATAGCAACTTAGATTTCCTGCCCATGCTCCCCATTGGTCAGACCTATTCAGAGGCCAGAAGGCAAGGGAGCCCTTTGATGGAATCCATAAATGTTGACTTTCTAGGACATGAACCATGGTGCAGAAGGAAGGAGAGGGGTTCTGGTCAAGTAAATGGAGAATAGGCAGCATAATGTTTAAGACCTATATGGAGAAGAACACATTTTGTTGAAAGGCATTAAAGAATACAAATATACATGAAAAATGTTCATGATATAGTATGTTCACGGATTGGAAAATTCAATACTGGAAAAATGTCAGTGCTCTTCTGTTAGAGGCTGAATTGTGTCCCCTCCCTCCAAATTCATATGTTGCATTCCTTACCCCCACAATCTCAGAAAGCGACTTTATTTGGAGATAGAGCCTTTAAAGAGATAAGTAAGGTAAAATGAGTTCATATGGATGGGCCCTAATCCAATCTGACAGTTGTCCTTATGAGAAGAGGAGATTAGGACACAGACAACCCACAGAATACACAGACCAAAAAATGACCAGATGAGGATACAATGAAGAGNCCAGAAAGTTAAGAAATTCTATTGCAAAATAACATAGAGTTGAAATGGCAAGTCAGAGCAGGAAAAAATATTTGCAACACATATAACTGACAACACAGTAGTACGAGAATATGTACAGAACTCCTACAAATAATTAAGAAGACAGACAATCCAATAGAAAGATAGGGAAAGATGATCAAACTCAGCAATAGTCAAAACAGCATAAATTAAAACCTCCATGAAGTATCATTTCACATTTACCATCAGCAGAAATTTAAAAGTCACATAATTCTTGGTGTTGGCAAGGATGTGAAGCCAGGGTATGGTAAGATTGTAAATTATAACTATTTCAGAAAAATAATATGGCAATATCTAGTACTGTTAATGACATACACAGCAACTTCTTTCAGATTCAATGCAGTTCCAAACAAAAGCTCCAATTGTTTTTAAATAAAACTTTTTATGCTGATGTTAATAGTTATATAGAAAAGCAAGAGGCCAAGAGTAGCTAAGACACTCCAGAAGAAGAAAAACAGGGGGAGAGGACTTCTCTAACTCGGTATCAAGCATATTTTGAAGTTATAATAGACATTTGGCAATGGCAGACAGGGATAAACAAATAGAAAAAGGAACAGAATAAATAACCCATATATTTAGAAGTCTAGTTAATGACAAAGCTACACTGTAGATCAGTGGGAAAAGAATAATATTAATAAACAGTACTGGGCAAACAGGTTATCCACTTGAAAATGAGTGAAACTGGATGCCTACTTCAAACCATACATCCTAGGTGAAATATGAAATATTTCATAATTTGAAAGTCAAAAGTATAAAATATGTAGAAGATGCAAAAGGAGAATGATTTCAAGTAAAGAAATGTCTCACTAAGTTCAAAGTGTGCAAACCATTAAAAAAATTTGTTAAGTTTAAGTTTAACTACCAGAAAGTTAAGAAATTCTATTGCAAAATAACATAGAGTTGAAATGGCAAGTCAGAGCAGCAAAAAATATTTGCAACACATATAACTGACAACACAGTAGTACGAGAATATGTACAGAACTCCTACAAATAATTAAGAAGACAGACAATCCGATAGAAAGATAGGGAAAGATGATCAAACTCAGCAATAGTCAAAACAGCATAAATTAAAACCTACATGAAGTGTCATTTCACATTTACCATCAGCAGAAATTTAAAAGTCACATAATTCTTGGTGTTGGCAAGGATGTGAAGCCGGGGTATGGTAAGATTGTAAATTACAACTATTTCAGAAAAATAATATGGCAATATCTAGTACTGTTAATGACATACACAGAAATTAACTCCTGGATATATACCCTACAGAAACCTTTCCACATAGTATAAAGAGATGTAAAGAATATTCATGGCAGGATTGTTTGGAATAGCCCAAAATTAGAAGAACAAAAATATCCATCCGTAATAGAATAGAATACAGATGCTCCTGAACTTACAGTGGAGTTACATCTCAATAAACTCATGCTAAATTGAAAATATCTTAAGTGGAGAGTGTGCTTTTGACTTAATGATATTTTCAATTTACCATGGGTTTGTTGAGATGTAACCCCATCATTAGTCAAAGAACGTAATAAATGCTTATGCATAATAAATGCTTTGCACCATAGTAAAGTTGAATAATCACAAGTTGAACTATCCTAAGTCAGGGACCACCTGTATAAACTCTGGAATACTCATACAATGAGATAAGTCACAGAAACAAAAATTCAACATGAATGAATCCCAGAACAATGATGTTGACAATACATACGGATGTTTCATTTTTATAAAGTTAAAAACTGTGCAAATGA
This sequence comes from Galeopterus variegatus, assembly GCF_000696425.1. NCBI lineage: Eukaryota > Metazoa > Chordata > Mammalia > Dermoptera > Cynocephalidae > Galeopterus > Galeopterus variegatus. The sequence goes on along the minus strand of NW_007731763.1, from coordinate 95,392 downwards.
AAGCATAAACCATCTAGGGATATAAATATATGTGATAAAACTATTAAAAAAACAAGGAATAATAAATAGGATTAAAGATTGAGAGGCAGAGAATGGAAGAGGCACATGGAGCTTCAAATTTTATAATTTTTTTTCTTAAAATTGATGGTGTACACTCAGGTGTTTGTTACAATGTGTCTTTTTTTATATCCTACATATGTAGTTTTATAAATATCCTTTAATTTTTTCTTAATATTTGTTGTAGGTAGAATTCTAAGATAGCCCTCAAAATTCCAGCCCCCTGGTGTACATGTCCTATACGTGCCCTGTTCCCTCTGAGTGTGGACAGAAGATGTAAATATGATGAGATAGTCGCTGCTTTGAGTTGCATTATAAGTTACTTCTATGAGCCTTATATAAGGCTCCATTTTAGAAGACCAAAGAGAGAGATTCTTCTGCTTGCCATGAAAAAGCAAACTACTACGTTGTAGACAGAGGGCAACATAGCAAGGTCCTGAGAGTAGCTGCTAGGAGCTGAGAGCATTCCCTAGTTGATAGTCAGCAAGAAAACTGGGATTTTAGTGTATAACCATAAGGAAATGTATTCTGCCAACAACCTGAGGGAGCTTGGAGGTGGATATTTCTCTAGTTCAGCCTCCAGATGAGGACACAGCTGGCCAGAACCTTGATTTCAGCCTTGTAAGACCCTGAGCAAAAGTCCCAGCTAAAACGTGCTAGATTCTTGACACATAAAAACTGTGGGATAACACATTTGAGGTGTTTTCAGTGGTTAATTTCCTGGTAATTTGTTACATCATGAGAGAAAACTAACACAGTATTTAATGAAACAAAAAGAAACCCAATTGTAACCAAATATTTGTGAAAATCCAAATATTTAATGTATTGATTTTTTTTTCAGCAGACTAACCATTCTTTAGCTAGCCATCACAGTAAAAACATGGTAAGATAAACGAGCTTTAAAGTCTGTGAAAGTAAAATTTTTATTTCTTATGTCAAACCAAAACAACATGAGAAACAACTGAGATTGATAAATACAAGAATAAAGCATAGTAGGCATTGTATGAGATAAATACTTAAAAACAAGACTTTAATAAGTTAGTGTTGCAGATTGATGGTATATAGTGTATTGACCTAAAAAAAGAAAGTGATGCCGAATATGTGAAGTAGAGTTTATTTGGACCAGAGCATTGCACTGGAAATGCACATGCCATAGTAAACTATATGTGGAACACAAAGGGTTTTAAAGGAAAAGTGATGGAGTATGACATAATTGTTTGGGCATAATTTTCCTTGGCTATACGGAACAATAACAAGGGTGACACCAATCTGAGGCTGGACAGACAGTTGCTGGTAGTTGTCCCCTAAAAGTATTCTTTAAGTGATGGCTTCTGTGCAAGGTTGTGGTTTGGCGGAGTCCTTTGTGAAAATTTTTGTTCTCAGGCATTCATGTGTGAGAACCCTCCCTTCATGGCCTTTACTGGGTCAATTTGTCAGAGTTCTTTTTTTAACACAAGTAACTCCATTTTGATTCTGACAGCTTTCACAAGTGTGTAGTGGTGGATAATGGTGACCTGCCCAGATCCCCTGTACTGGTTGGTGCACCCATCCACCAGCTGTTGTGCTGTGAGTGTGGCTGAGAATGTTTACAGCTGACCTTCTTCACTGGATACTGGAGTTACTTGCCTGGGAGGTTGTTCTTTCTCCTCCTCACCCCATGACCCGCAGCCATTGGCTGACTAACAGAGGCTATCTCCCTCACTTCAAGGCAAAGGCTATTATGCATGACATGCTTGGGTCTACCAAGCCCCTCCACCACGTGGATCAGAACAAAACTATAGTTTACCTGAGCCCACATCCTTACTTGGCTCTTTCTCCTTCTCTATCCTCCTGCTTTCCTAACTCCTTTAAAGGTTCTTGTTTTTTCTTCCTGAAGAGTACTTCAATAAATCACATGTGCCAAAGCTCTCCTTCTAGGGAACCTAAACATATTATTAGTTTAGTTTACTACTTACTTTTTAGTAGGCAGTCAACATAAGTTAGTAGGCTCATGATAGACTTTCACAATTATAATATCAGATTTGCTCACCTTCTTGTGTAAATGTTGTTAGATTAAAAGTAAAGGTACTCAACATAAGTTAGTAGGCTCATGATAGACTTTCACAATTATAATATCAGATTTGCTCACCTTCTTGTGTAAATGTTGTTAGATTAAAATCAAGTGCACATGGGACATTTTCCAGGAATTAAGTCTCACTAGATTTAAAAAGACAGATATCATTCAAAGTATCTTCTCCAACCACAACTGGAAAAAGAAAGCTAGAAATCAAAAACAGAAGGGCAACTGGGAAATTCACAAATTTGTGGAAATTAAACAACATGCTCTTAAGCAACCAATTGACCAAAGAAGGAATCACAAAGGAAATTATAAAATACTTAGAGCTGAATAAAAACAAAAACATAACATTCAAACCTTATAGGAAACAGTGAAAAAAGTGCTAAAGAGAAAATTTATTTCTATAAATGGTCATATTAAAAAAGATGATCTCATGTCAACAGCCTGTTTTACAACTTAAGGAACTAGAAAAAGTAGAACAAACAAAGCCCAAAGCTAGCAGGAGGGAAGAAATAATAAAGATTTTTAGAGCAGAGATAAATGAAATAAAGAATTCAAAAATTAACAAACCTAAAAGTTGGTCTTTGAAAAGATCAACAAAGTTGACAAACTTTCAGCTGGATGAACTAAGAAAAAAAGAAGACTCAAACTATTAAAATCAGAAATGAAAACAGAGACATTGCTACTGATTCTACAGAGATATAAAGGATAATAAGAGAATACTATGAACAATTATACACCAATAAATTGGATAACCTAGATGAAAAGAAAAAAAATTCCTAGAAACACAAGACTTTCCTAGACTAGGCCCTGAAGAAATAGAAAATCTGAATAGACCTGTAACTAGTAAGGAGATTGAAACAGTAATCAAAAATCTCCCAACAAAGAAAGGCCCTGGTCCTGATGGCTTCACTGGTGAATTCTACCAAACATTTCACAAAGAAACAACACCATTTCTTCTCAAGCATATCCAAAATGTTGAATAGAGGGAACACTTCCTAACTTATTCTATGAGACCAGAATTACCCTGATACCAAGGCCAGGCAAAGATACTACAAGAAAAGAAAACTACAAACAAGTATACTTTATAAACATTGATGTAATAATGCTTAACAAAATGCTAGCAAACCAAATTCAGCAGCACATTAAAAAACTATGACAGATGAAATTTATTTCTGAAATGCAAAAATGGTTCAACAGACACAATGGATGTAATACACTACATTAACAGAATAAAGGAAAATCACATGATTATCTCAGTTGATGTAAATAAGCATTTGACAAAAATCAACACCCTTTTATGATTAAAAAAAAAAAAACTCAATAAACTAAGAATAGAAGGAAACTACCTCAACACTATAGAAGCCATATATGAAAAACCCACAGCAAACATTATACTCAATGGTGAAAGACTGAAAGCTTTTCTGCTAAGATAAGGAACAAGGTAAGAATGCCTAGTTTCATCACTTCTATTCAGCATAGTTCTGGAAGTTCTAGTCAGAGAAATTAGACAAGAAAAATAAAAGTCATCTAAATGGAAAGGAAGATGTAGAATTATCTCTGTTTGCAGATAATATGATTTTATATGTAGAAAACCCTGAAGATTCCACACACAAAAAAATTGTTACACTTAATTAATGCAGCAACCTAGTAGGATACAAAGTCAACACAGAAAATTGTATTTCTGCACATTGACAATGAACAATTTGAAGAAGAAATTAAGAAAACAATTCCATTTTTAAGAATATCAAACAAATAAAATACTTCGCATTGAACTTAACCAAGAGGATGAAAGACTTGTACAAAACTACAAAACATTGCTGAAAAAAATCAAAGACATAATTAAATGAAAAGACATCCCATGTTTATGAATTGGAAGACTTAATAATGTTAAGATTGAAATGTTGTGTATAGATTCAATGCAATTCTTAATAAAATCCCAATGACATTTCTTGCAGAAACAGAAAAACCCCTTGTAAAATTCATATGGAAACTCTAGAGACTCCAAATAGTCAAAACAATTGTGAAAAAGAAGAACAAAGCTGGAAGCTTTACACTTCCTGATTTTAAAATTTACTACAAAGCACCAGTACTCAAAACAGTGTGGTACTGGCAATAAACACAGAGATATAGACCAATGGAATAGAATGAAAAGTCCATAAGTAAACACTCTCACATATAGTGAAATGATTTTTGACAAGGGGGCCAAGACCATCCAGTGAGGGAAAGGACAGCCTCTTCAACAAATGATGCTGGGGAAACCAGATAACCACATGCAAAGGAATGAAGTTGAACCCTTACCTGACTGCACATACAAAAATTAACTAAAAATAGATCAAAGACCTAAATGTAAGATGTAAAACCATAAAACTTTCAGAAGAAAACATAGGGAAAAAGCTTCATGACACTGGATTTGGCAGTGATTTCTTGGATATGACAAAAGCACAGAGAACAAAAGAACGAAATAGATGAATTGGACTTTATGGAAAATTTTCAAATTTGCACATCAAAAGATACAATCAATGAGTAAAAAGGCAACCACAGAATAGGAGAAAATATTTGTAAATCATATATCTGATAAGAAACTAATGTCCTGAATATATAGAGAATTCCTAAAACTCAACAACAACAAAAAAAATCAGATTCAAAAATGAGCAAAGTCTTGCATAGGCATTTCTCCAAAGGTGATATACAAAGGACCAATAAGAAAATGAAAAGATGCTGGGCCAGCCCGGTGGCGCACTGCTACAGTGCGCCGCTTGGGAGCGCGGCAGTGCTCCCGCCGGGGGTTTGGATCCCACATACAGACCGGCCGCTCACTGGCTGAGTGAGGTGCGGGCGCAACACCGAGGGTTGCGATCCCGTTGCCGGTCACGAAAAAAGACAAAAAGGAAAAAAAAAAAGAAAATGAAAAGATGCTGAGCATCACTGATCATTAGGGAAATGCAAATCAGAATTAAAATGAGATACCCCCTCACACCCTTTAGGATGGCGCCTATCAGTAAAACAGAAAATGACAAGTGTTTAACCATTCACCCATTTGTTTGTTTAGCCACCCATTAAAGGACATCTAGGTGGTTTACAGCTTTTCTCTAATATGAATAATACTGCTAGAAACATTCAAATACAGATTTTTGCATGGACATAAATTTCCGCTTCTCCCGATAAGTGCCAAGAATGCAACTGCTGAGTCATATGGTATTTGCATGCTTATTTTTTTTTTTTAAAACTGCCAAACTGTTTTCCAGAGTGGTTATACCATTTTATCTTCCCACAGGCAATGTGTGAGTGATCCAGTTTCTCTGCATCCTCACCAGCATTTGGTAATGTCTCCATGTTAGCCACTCTGATCAATATACAGTGATATCTTCTTGTAGTTTTCAACTGAATTTCCCTAATGCTTAAAGATTTTGAACATCTTTTCATATGCTTATTTACCATTTGTATAATGTTTTCAGTGAAATTTGTTTGTTTTTGCCCATTTTCTAGTTGTTTGGATTTTTGCTGTTGAGTTTTGAGATTTCTTTATATATTCCATATATTAGTCCTTTGTGAGATGTACACTTCTCTCTGTGTAACAAAGACGCAGAAAAGATTACTCAAGCAACATGAATGCAATGAGAAGCCTGAAGGGACTGCACCTTAGCAACTCCTTTGTTAGGAGTAACTGGGTACAGCCCCGATTCAAAGTTAGCTTCTGTTTTTATTGTAAAGACAAGGAAGTTTCACAAGAAACATCAGTTGATTCAATCATTTCAAAAGAACACAAAGACATGGGCAGTGTGACAAAAGTTACCCATGGCTAAGTATAGCTTAAACAATAGAAACAAGAAACATCATTTAAATTAACAACATGACATTCCAAAGTAAAATTTGTGAAAAGCTAAGTTGATCAAACTGTGATCATTATCTAATCTAAAATATAACCTTTCATTAAATGATTTAAGCAAGAGTTACATTCTCATGATTAAATCTAAGTATAATTGTCTCTGACGTTTCCACCAACAAAAGCTTGCCCTCGGCAAGCATTTTTTCACATTTTTCCCTGCAGCAATTCTTTCAACATCTTTTAACAACAATCAGTATGTTAAATAATCAAAGTACATAATCCCATCCCTAAACAGTGAATAGAATTGATTAGAGGGGTTTTTGCCCCACTAGTTGTACACCATTGTCTCCTAACTGAGGACTTTTGTCCCATACATGCATTACCTAAAAACTGTATCTAAAAATCAACTGAGAATCAACATATACTTGATTAGAATTGACGAGATGGGTGATGGAGTTTGGATGTATTGTCCTCCCAGAACTTACGGAAATCTGATTCCCAATGTGGCAATGTTGGAAACTGATTGAATCATGGGCCAGATCCCTCATGAATGGATTAATGCTCTCCTTAGTTGGGGGGAATAATGAATGAGTTCTCGCTCTATTAGTTCCTGTGAGAGCTGGTTCTTTAAAAGACCCTGGCACCTCCCCTCTCTCTCTTGCTTTCTCTCACCATGTGATCTGCTTGTACCCACTGGCTGCCTACTGCTTTCCACCATAAGTAGAAGCAGCCTGAGGCCTGTGCCAGATGCAGCTGTCCCAGAATCATAAGCCAAATAAACCTCTTTTCTTTATAAATTACCCAGTCTCAAGTATTTAAAGCAACACAAAACAGACTAATACAATGGGCTTTTTGCTAGCTGAAGGCCATTGCCTCCTAGCTAAGGACTTTTGTCCCAAAAGTTTTTTAGCTAAAGATCCCTGTCTAAAAATCAAACAAGAATCAAGATTTTTAACCCTTTAGAGTCAGATATGTGGTTTGTGAATATTTTATCCCAGGTTGTAGCTTGTTTTCTCTTTCTCTTAGGAGACAAAAAAGTTTTATTTTTTTCACATATAAAAAACTTTTTTATTTTTATAAAGTCAAATGTATCATTTTTCCCTAATAGGAATTGTGGTTTTGGTGTCATATCTAAGAACTCTTTATCTCACCCTAGATCATGAAAATTTTATCCTGTTTTTTTCTAATGGTGTTATAATTTTATGTTTTACATTTAAGTCAATGACCATTTTGAGTTAACATTTGTATAAAGTGTGAGGTTTATGTCAATGTTCATTTTTTTCCCTATGGATGTTCAATTGCCAGCCTAATTTATTGAAAAAGCAATACTCCCTCCATTGAATTGCTTTTATGTCTTTGTAAAAAAAAAAAAAAATCGATTGGGCGTATTTGTATGGGTCTGATTCTGAACTCTCTGTTTAGTTCCATTGATCTCTGTGTCTTTCTCTCCACCAATACCACACTCTCTTGATTACTGTAGCTCTATAGTATATCATGAGTAGAATAAGTTCCTCCCACTTTATTTTTCTATAGATGCTGTGGATTGAATGTTCCCTCCAAACTCATTGAAGCTTAAATTGTGTTCCCCAAAGTTCCTGGTATTGGAAACTTGTCCCCACTGTGGCAGTGTTGAGAGGGTGGGAAATCCTATTATGGTTATTGAAAGGTGAGGCCTTGATTAGATTGTAGTGAATAGGTTAATAATGAAGGTCAGAGGTGTGAGACTCTCTCTCTCTCTCTCTCTCTCTCTCTCTCTGCTTCTGCCATCTTGCAATGTGATACCCTGTGTTGCTGAAGACATCACCAAGGAAGACTTTCACCAGTCTCTCTCTCTCTCTCTCTCTCTCTCTCTCTCTCTCTGCTTCTGCCATCTTGCAATGTGATACCCTGTGTTGCTGAAGACATGACCAAGGAAGACTTTCACCAGATGTATTCCCTGGACTATGGACCTCCCAGCCTCAGAAACTATAAGCAATAAATTTCATTTTCTTACAAATCACCCAGTTCCAAATATTTTGTTATAAGCAGCAGAAATGGACTAATACAATAGCATTTTTGTAAAAAATGTAGACCAATATTCTTTATAGGTTTTGTTTACACGTTCAGAATAGCTCCATGGTAATAATAACAATTACAGAAAATAAGCAATTTTTGGAAAATTATTAGTGGAGAAAGGAAAAACCATTTTCAATGCCTAATGTACAAAAATAATGTTCTATACTTGCATGTTAAACACTTGATCAGAACAGCTGTGTCTGTTTTTTAAAAAAAAATAGTTAAAATAAATATGCAACAGAGTCACCACTGGCAATTTACCCTTCATTGGCATGTTAAATGCATTCTGTGGGATTCCAAATGTGAAGCGAAGCTGTATGTGATAGCATTAACACTCCTTGCTGATTCATAAACTTAAAACATTAAATGTAGGCATTCCTGTTCAAAGAAGTAAGAGTCCCTGGAAACCCAATAAAAGCTTAAGGTCAAAAATTAAATTTTTATTCAAGAATTTTTTAATTCTGAGTTTATTTAAAGGACTTTATAATTGAAAATGCCATATGCAAGTTTTATTCCCCATGATTATTTGATTTCTCAGTCCCTTAGAATGGCTTAATTCATTTCTTTTCATTTTGGAGTATTACTTTATTTTTAAAAGGAGTGTTATTGTTTTCCAGATGAGGAGGACTACAACATCCATCAAGCAATGAGAGCAAAAGTACAGAATCTATCCGAACTGTAATACCAAGACTAAAACGGTATAGTAACCATCACTATCTAGAGGGCTTTGGGCAAAGCTAATCCAACAGATGCTAAATCTAGGGGGAAAAGTATGATAAGAGCGTAATATTTGCCTGGTTTCCCCAAAGTTCCTTATTGGTTGCAAGGGGAAAAATTATAACTATGCAGTGGAAAAAACATACATCTTGACCAGGTATTGGCAGAAAATTTTTCATGGGTCTCTTCTTTTTTTGCACATCTCATGAGCAGAGACCCTGACTGCATTTTGTTTGGGATTTTTTTTAATAGCAAACAGCCTTGGAAGATATGGTGTTTCCCCCCATAGCGAAAGGGAATAATGCTTACTCCCATTATAGAAGATTTGGATTTTCCCTAAGCTCAAGGTCTGTCTCCTGTAATGCAACCCACTGCATGTGCAGACATCCATCAAAGCCTGTTTTTGAAACTGGGGAACAGACCCCGGTTTCCCCTAGCTATTTCCCTAACCTCATCCAGAACAGTCATTGGCTGGGGGAAGGGGAAATAGCAAAAGAAAATCTGCTTGAACAAGCAGGACGGGCTGGATTCTTAGGAGTAATAATAAAATTTGGTTAATAGTAAGAGTAGAGTTGATTAAACATATACTTCCTTGGGCTAAGACTTGATTTAAAAGCCAGGATGTTGTTAATAGTAAGAGTAGAGTTGATTAAACATATACTTCCTTGGGCTAAGACTTGATTTAAAAGTCAGGATGTTGGGGCCTGCCCGTGGCTCACTCGGGAGAGTGCGGTGCTGATAACACCAAGGCCCCGGGTTCGGATCCCATATAGGGATGGCCGGTTCACTCACTGGCTGAGCGTGGTGCTGACAACACCAAGTCAAGGGTTAAGATCCCCTTACCGGTCATCTTTTAAAAAAAGAAAAAAAGTCAGGATGTTTGCTGCTTAGGCTAAGATTTGGTTTGAAGATCAGGATGTTTGTTCCTTAAATGAATGCCTTATGGCTTAAGATAACACCTGTGACGTCAATCTTGATCGTTTCTGCA